>NC_142688.1:47936136-48239166 GCF_056320005.1 Nelumbo lutea
AAAACCCGGCAAAGAAACAGCTCGGGGAAGATGAGCAAGGGGAAAAAGACACTCCATTGCAAGAAACAGTACATTGGCAAAAAAAAAAAATACATGCCCGGAGCTACTTCTTCGCCATCGGAAGGCACTTCAACAACACCCGAAGGCCCTGCCTCTCCTTCAGAGTCCGGCTCGCCATCGGCAGCATTGACCATCTCTTGAGTTATGCGCGAAGTGGTTATGGCACTTACATCGAGGTCGGGGTATGTATTCCGGATCATCCACCGGCTCAACTTGAACCCCCTCCTGTAAGAGTCCACCATCAGATCGTCAAAACGCGAGGAGGCAATATAGTCTTCAACTGCCTTCTTTTTGGCATCTTCAATGCCTTGGGAGAAAATATGTGTTCTCTCCCTAATGTCCTCCTGAAGATACTCGACTTGATGCTGCAAATCCAACTTCAAGTCCGCCATGTGCTTGACAACTACCCCCATGGCCTCGGCGTCACGCTGAGACCTCGCCTGTCTGGCCATCGCGATGCGAGTAGCCTTTTCAGCAGCGTAAGCAGCCGCCTCAGCAGCCCGGGTATTTGCCTCTGCAGCACTGAAGGCTTCTTCAGCCACATGAGCAGCAGCCTCAGCAGCTCGCACCTGTCACGAGCTCCTCTCCACTTGCGCAGCCAAGGCATGAATTGAAGAATTCACCTACCAAAAGAAACAAGTGAGCAAATAACAGCAGAAGCAATAGAATAAAAAAGGAAGACAAAATCTCACTTACCACCATGGCATGTGTTACGGCGCGGCAAGCGACCTGATTCAACGGAAGATCGGTCCACGCCGCGACCTCCTCGGGGAAAGTAGTATCCCTACTCTTTTGAAGAGCGTAGTTCGGCATCAACACGCTCCTAAACTCCCCTTGAGCTCCCGAGCCTGAGGTCCCAGCCCACGTATGAGCAGACCCGGAGTGAGGAGCACTTGAGTACGCAGGAGCGCCCGTATGAGTGGTTTCAGCGAAAGGTGCCCCAGCAGTCTCGTGCACCGGTGGAGTCACTTCGGGCTCCCTGGGCAGATCCTCTGTCGTATGGTCTGGGGCTTGGGGCTCCTCATCCAGGGGCAGCTCGGTACGAGTTCGCTTGGCGACCCGCTTCCTCCTCTTCATACCTTGGAACAAACACCCTCCGCGAGTTCTCTCCGCATCCATCACACCTGCAGAACGAGTTCGACATCAGAAAAAATGAAGGAACAGAGCAAGCAAGAAACCGCATAGCCAGAAACCTACCCGAACTCAAGCCGGCTGCAAAAAGCTTAGCCTCCGTTAAGTAGTGGTGGCACTTTAAGCCTTGCCGTGCCCACTGCCGGAGACCCTTCACCGTCTCTTTATCAAGAGTTACGCCCGAGTCGGGAGCGGCCTCACCCCACCCGGTCTGAAAGGGCCATCCTTGTGCACTTCGCACGCCAAAATAGTCCCGCTTCCACGCCGGGACCTTGTTAGGGAGATCGTGCAGAAGCTTAAAACCCTGGCAAGGAGTAAGGTAATACGCCCGTCTCCCCCCAGGAAGAGGACCCGCCTGTCTCTTGAGCATCAAGATAGAGGAGAATATCTCTAAATCCAAGGGGAAATTCTGCTTGCAAAAAAGGGATATCGTCCCCACCAGGTTCCGAATAGAGTTCGGATGAAGCTGGCCAATGGTGACACCGAAGTGGTTTATGACTTCGACGAGGAGGGGATGGAAAGGAAGTCGCAACCCTGCGGCGAGCTGCTCTCGAAAAATCACGATCTCGTCGGGACCGTGTTCCCAAGGAAAGCTACCCGAAGGAATGAAATATGTGTACCCCCCAGGAAGATTGTAGGACAGAAGTATGGATTGAAGCCCCTCAGGCGTCATGGTCGAAGGACCAAACCTATCTAGCATCCGACCTCGGCGGGAGGTAGACGCCAAACTGCCCGAAGCAACTCGGCCCACTAGTTCATAGTCTTCAAGCTCCACCTCGGGGTCACTGAGGCAGTCTGGGGACACGGCTCGGTTGGTGGAACCTACGTCGGCCCTACTCGAAGAATCGTCTGAGCTATCAAAGCTAGACATTAGGGAAAAGATAGGTTCAAGAAAGTACTCGCCGGAAAGTTTGAAGAACAAGCTAAAGAACCGTGAAGACTATAACCAGCCTTGACGCGAGCTGGAAGAGACAGACGCGAGTTGGAAGGTTGGACGCGAACTCGATAGACAACCGCAGAAGTGACAAACCAACCGGGGTCCCCCACTATTTATAGCTACAGTAACCAAGAATCGACCGTGCAGACTGAAGACGATCCGACGGCCCACGTTCTTACCAACCGCGCAACCCTTAAATTCGAGACGTGATTGGTGCACGTCTTTCCGAAAAAAGTGAAACGTCAGCACATCTTTTTGAAACCGATGTCACTTCGACACGCGTCTCTTCGAATCTGACACGCCACACGTCTCCCTGACAGTCGACGGCGTATGTACAGCAGTGGCGTGCCTTTTTGAAATGACCCGCTGTCACGTCCCAGCGGCGCGAGTTGGTTTGAAATTTAAAACGCACGGTCACAACCACCAGCGTTTTTGAGTAAGGCACGTTTCCAGCCTTCTCGAAAACCAAAAAAACCCTAGAAAAAGCGTCTCATACAGTGAAGGTTTGAAGGATGGGACAAATCTACAACCACCTCATGAAAACTCCCCGCACCATGGCAAGGCCCTCGGCGCAAGGAGTGGGGGGCAATTGATGAAGGAAAATTTGGCCCGACCTCTTTATTATGAGACACGTGGCAGAAACGACAGCTCGGCAAAAGGGGTCAAGCCTAGGCGGCAACAAGGGCACACTCCGCCGAACTAACCCACCTTGTAACAGCTCGGGGTAGACTTCACCCAACTGCGCCTTGTAACAGCTCGGGATAGACTTCGCCGAACTACCATCTTCTAACAGCTCGGGGTAGGCTTCGCCGAACTGCCACCTTGTAACAGCTCGGGGTAGACTTTGCCGAACTACCATCTTCAAAATAAGACAGTTTTACCCCTAAAGCCCAATACCAATCTATATAGAGTTTGAGAATGCTGGAATCAGGATGCTTGATTAATTCTGTTACAGATGATCTTGAGATGGGAAAGATTTATATACTCAATGTAATTTTAGGGTTGCATTGCTAAGGGACTAGTAATGGTTAAGTTGGGGGTGTGATAACCCTGCATTTTGATGCCTTAAGGGCATCAATTCAGGGGTATTTTCAGTCTTAGAATAGTCAAGATGTGTCTTTTTCTCAGTTAAATGCAATGTTGTGGCTCCCACAGGTCTCTGTGCAAATTCTAGGGAAAACTAGGAAGTTTCCATGGCTGAAATGCATATTTTGGAAAGATGGTGTGAAGTCCAATTGAGAAAGGGAGTGTTTTTGTGAAAAACTAAAAGTAGGAGGGTGCCTCCTACATGCTAAACCCAATTTGGCTCCCCTTATTAGCATGCTCCCCATGACTTAGCAAACCCTAGGGCACGTTTTAACCCATTCTTTTCACTCTTAACAAACCCTAGCCACCCCTAATTGCTAAACCCTTACTTTTCATCCTTTCTAATCTCCACCACCCATTGTAGGGTACTCTCTTTTTAGCATTCTAACCTTAGGAGCCACCTATTCTACTAATCCTCACCATTCAGCTCCCCACCATTAAATCTCAGCCACTCCCTCCATCTTATATTTCAGTTGTTCAATCTAGGGCACTGCATATTCTTTTAATCTTAACCCTTCAACCCTAGATGTTCTAATCTACAACCTCCATTTTTGGGCGCCCAAATCTTAGCCCTACATAATAATGGGTTTCCTCGCCTTCCATCTTTAGCCATAGGATCACCCCAAAACCATCTTAGCCATCCATTAGAAACCCTAGGGCATCCCTAACTTTGCTAAATCCTAGCCGCCGCCCCCCATTTTTATCTTTATTTCCAGTTGTGTCTACCATTCTCTATAAAAAGGGTCCCAGGGGCCCTATAGAAGGGGTTGGTCAATTCACCCAGTTAACAAGGCTAAGGTTTCTTGAGGAGTTCAAGGGTTGTAGAAGGGGAGGACTCCCAAATCTTGTTAGGAGGGGTTCCTGCAAGATGTTCAATCAATCTGCAACTACCGCCACTAGATCTGATCAACCACTCTTTTATTTTCTTCATTTTATTTTCTATTATTTTTATTTTTGCATTCTTTTAGATTTAATTCTTATTCATTTCTCTATTTTGCAAATCTGATTTCGTTTGGTTCAAGGCTAAGGTGCCTCGAGGGGTTCGAGGGTTGTAGAAAGGAAGGATGCCCGATTCTTGTCAGGAGGGGTTCCTGCAAGCTGTTTAGCCAATCTGCATCTACTGCCACTCGATCCGCATTCTGGATCAACTTGGTTTATGTCTTTTATTTCTTTTGTTGATTTCTGCACTGCGTTAAATTCTAAATTTTAGTTATTGTTTTGTTTAATTCCGAATCATTTAATTTAAGCAATAATAGATTTTATTTTCTTATTTTCTACAATTCTCAATTATATTTGATGTAACCGTTTCTGCTCACGTACCAATTTTTGTGATGTATCAATCTTTTTGGCTAAGCACCTCGTCATTTGACCTACTCCCAGGAGAGGATGGTGGAGCTCCCTGGTGGTGAAGTGCCTGGTGGTGAGCTACTTGGTGACGAGCTCCCTGGTGGTGAGCTACCTGGTGACGAGCTCCCTGGTGATGAGCTACCTGGTGACGAGCTCCCTGGTGGTGAGTAACCTGGATGGACTCGTCATTTGACCTGCTCCTAGGTGGCCTGTAACTCAGAGGGTGGTGGAGCTCCCTGGTGTAGCGCAACCTGACTGCCCTCTGCATGAGGTGATCTCCTCTCCTTTGTAGGCAGCGAGAGCTGAGAGACCTGCGAGAACTCCATCTTTTCCTCCTCTTTGTAGGTGGCGGGAACTGAGGAACCTGCCAGAACTGAATCAGAGGACCCAGGGGTATTTACCCGGCGGGGACTCTCCGATGCCTAAGTTAGCATTCTGATTGCAAAGAGCTTGGAGAGAAATGAGAGAGCTAGAGAGCAGGGATTACCTCCATTTTTCCACTTTCCCCCTTTTTTCTTTGGGGGTTGGAGTCCTTATATAGCGGTGTCCAGTCAAATCAGGCATAACCGCCTCTATCATGTCAGGCATAACCGCCTCTGTCATGTCAGGCATAACCGCCTCTGTCTCTCTGTCGTAGCCGTTACTGCCAGAGCTGAGGTGGTGGGTGCAGCCAGTTGTTGCAGGGTACGGCTCTGCCAGGCAACAAACAGCTCTCAGGGATGGCAGGCACGGCGCCGCCTGGCGAGAGACGTGGGCGCAGGTCTCCGAATCTGTCAGGCAGGAGATCTTCCTGAGATACGCCGAGCTGCCCCTAAGTGGCGAGCTACCTATGCCGAGCTCTTCCTAAGACGCCAGGCTGCCTGTGGAGTGGTCGGCTGTCTATGGCGAGCTGCCTATGCCGAGCTGCCCCTAAGTGGCGAGCTCTTCGTAAGACGCCAAACTGCTTGTAAGTGGCGAGCTCTTCGTAAGACGCTAGGCTGCCTGTAAGTGCCGAGCTGCCCCTAAGTGGCGAGCTCTTCGTAAGACACCAAGTTGTCTGTAAGTGCCAAGCTGCCCCTAAGTGGCGAGCTCTTCGTAAGACGCCAGGCTGCCTGTAAGTGCCGAGTTGCCCCTAAGTGGCGAGCTACCTAGTTGTCAAGAGGCTGCACTTAGTTGGCATGAGGTGCCAGGTGTCATATTTTCACTGGAGGGCCAAATCCGCCCTCATCAATATTCTCTTGTCCAAATCTAAGTACATATTATTTTTTTTCCTCGCTTCCCTGTGATTACAACCCGTTATCATCCTTTTACTGTGTTAGTAATTGTTTGGGAATTAGAAAAAAATTTATAAATATTAAACTGGTGTTCCGAAGTGGTTAACAACACACTTTCGAACACACCAATCTTATCCCTTGTGAAAGTATGATGTTTCTTCATCTTCTCTCTGTTTTTATTCTTTATTTTAAATTCTATCTTACAGGAAGAGGAAATGACCTGACCCTTAAAGATACACCAGAGAAAACAAATGTCTATGATATAATTAATTCCAACTCATGACCTATTGATAAGGTAAGTTATTATCTTATTACCTATTTACCACTAATCTATTTTGTCAAAATGGAAATTCCAAATATCTGTAGTTACCTTGAAAAATCTGTAAAAAGAGAAAATTAAAGCAAGCAAGAGTAAACTTACCTGGAGCAACATACCCACATGTGCCTAAGAACATAGTCTGATTTGAAGAATGAGGATATAGTAGTTTAGCAGTTTCGAAGTCTGAGAGACAAGCCTTGAATTCTGAGTCTAGAAGAATACTGTTGCTAGTTAAGTCTCTGTGAATTATTGGGGGCGTGCAATCATGATGCAAGTAAGATAGAGCATGAGCTACCCCTTTGACGATGTTTACCCGCTTATTCCAATCCAATTCTGCAGCTTTCTCTTGATTTCTCAATATCTGATATAAGCTTCCTCTTTCCATGTACTCATAAACAAAGAACATGCATCTTCGATGGAAACAAAAACCGAAGAGTTTCACGATGTTTCGGTGCCGTACTTTTGCTAATACCTGGAACTCATGCTTCAAGGTTTCTACGTAAGCCGAAACCGTTCCTTCCCAGAGGTGAAGTTTCTTTAAGGCTACTACTTGTCCGGCAGGAAGCTGTGCCTTGTAGATACTCCCATAACCTCCTTTTGCAATACAATATTTGATGTCAAAATTCTCTGTGGCTTTAATGATGTCTTCATATGCAATATATCCGTCATAGTTCCATATAGAGAAAAGATCTCCATTTTTTTCTCTTCTTTCCTCAGTTTTTGATTTCCTCAACTTTCTTTTGCCAAGGAAGCAAAACCCAACAATTAGAAACGCAACAAATATGATGCCGAAGAGGGAAAAACTAATAGAGATGATGATGGTGTTCATTGGCATTGGCACTTGAATAATGGCCTGGTCACCTTTTACACCCAGTTGTGTTTGGATCGGAAGGAAAAGAGGACGGAGACGACGAAGAAGAAATAGGAACGAAGGTGGGTATTCCTACCGGGAACTTGAGATAGGAACGTGAGTGGTGCATAACTAAATAATTTATTGTGATTATATTTGAAGTCAATTCCCAAAGTCTTCTTCAACTCTGCCTTTAAAAGAAATTCCCAAAGCTTTCTATACACCTAAGCGTTCAACATGCAGCTGTCCCAAATTGAAGTATTTGAAGTTAATGTCGGCAAATATTTGAAGTCAATGCCCAAAGTATTCTCTTTTTGTCCGATTTACAGTGTCTCTCCCAAATGCACATCTTATAGACGGGACAGGTCGGAGAGAATGGCGGATTAACAGGACAAGTTTTCTTTTTTTCTTATTTTTGATTTTTAATTATTTTGATATAAATAATACAGTTATTTGGCTGGGACTGCTCATTCATTGTGTCTACCTAACGTGCCTATTACATCCGCACCCAACTTAGGTCAACTACCATTTAGAAATAGAAATTTCAAATAATGGTTGGGAAACCAAAATTACAGTTAGCTACAGCCAATAAATATAAAATTTGTTTCAACTCCTCCCCATAGGTCAGCAAAAAAATTGTAAGTTTTCTTACCCGTTATACCCCTAAACCCCAAAAAAGAGAAGTTATATTCATAAAACCTCTCGGCATTGAAATTCTGTTTAGGAATGGCAATGGGGCCGGGTGGGGACCGTCCCCATGAAAATCCCCATCCCTATTTCCGTCTCCGTCCTTGCTAATGGAGATAAGGTTATTTCCATTCCCGTTCTCATGGGGATTTCCAATCTCGTGGGAATCTCCATTTTCCATGATTTTTATAATATTAATCGTTTTGTTTTTATTTTTTATTTTATTTAAAAAAATAAAAATAAAATAATTAAACTTTACAAGAAAAGATTCAAATGTATTCAACCATATTTTTTAAAATATTAATATAGAGATGTATGTGCATATAACGTATGCATGCATATATACATATATATTAGTGGAAATCTGACAGAGCGGGGAATTCTCTCCCCGTCCCTGCCCCATCCCCGCTGACAGGGATGAAAATTTTTCCATCCCCTTCCCAGCAGGAGAAAATCATCCCCATCCCCACTCCATTCGGGATGAATCCCTACTAGGGAAAATTGCCATTCCTACCTCTGTTCGTAAACATAACTGCCTTCTTCCCCATCTCGTCCGGTAGAGATTCAGACCGTTTTCTAAGGAATAGCTGACCGAAGAAACCCCAATTATCTTTTCTTCGATTTCGAATCCTTTACTATCATCTCGCTTCCCTGAAGTCCTATCATTCGGTAATGTGATCAGAAGATGTTGATATATATATGGGTGTCGGGCTTGCTTTTGAGGTTTGTCTTCCCTTTATTACAGTGCTTCGTGTCAGCTCCTGTGGAATTCGATATGGGTGTCGGGCTTGCTTTTGAGGTTTGTCTTCTTTCTCACTAATTTACTCTTTTTTTCTGTGGGTTCTGCTGCATATATATTTTGTAGAAGTTGGGGTTTTTTCCGATTATTCTGGATAGTCGTTCGTTGCTGATCTGATCTATGGTCTCTGGTTTCTGATCCTAGATCACTGACTCCTCTTCTTTGATAGTGTTTTTGTGAGCTTGAGCCTAATAGTGATTCTGAAAGAACTATGCGTTTTAGGTGGATTGAATTGAATTGGAATGTTTAATTGAACCGGAATGACTTCAATTAAAATGGATTTTGATTGTATAACAAGCTGATTGTGAAAATTGGCATTCAATTATAGATTTCTTTCGTCTCAAAACTCTCTGAAGCTGCCTCATCATTGCTTGTAATTATTTTGTTTCCCATCTTCACGTTTCTGATTCATTTCAGTTTCTTAATTGTTCGCCGAGGTGAGGAATTATCTTTAGAACTAACTAAACGCGTATTATATGATACATAATCTAAACTGTCATTGCTGATATGGCAATTTTTTGAAAACCATTGTTCCATCCATGAAAATTATATATTTATTTTCCTCTATCTTGGTATGCCTAAATTCCGAGAGGAGTGAACTTGTTTCAGTTGTATGCTAAAGCAGCAACGCTTTGGAGTTTTTGGTATGAAAGAAACTCGTGTATATTGGACAATATGAAACTTGAAGTGAACACTCTCATTGACCTGAAAAAGGTGAGTGGCACATTAGGTTTTTATGAGGAATGAATTTAATGGTGCTCCAATGGACTCTTTATTGAGGGGCTGGCAGGTAGCGGCTGCTTTGGCCTCGCGTAAGTGGTAGGTGATGCTTAATTGTCTTCCTAGGAGTAGGAAAAGTAAGATGGGCACTCTCCTAGAAACCTAAGCCAATCAGTAGTGGGAAATGTTTTTAGTTACGATGTACTTAGCTTCTATGACCCAGTTTGTGAAGGAAATTAGGAGATCTTTTAAGGGCTAAACTTGTTCTCTTATAAGGTGATGGTGTGTAATCTGGATGCTCTTAGCTGGAGGGTAGTTTAGACGATAATCTGCTTTGTGGGTTGGTCGAACTGCAAAAGAAGAAGGTTCAGATGACCCAGGGTGGTTTATCCTGTGTGGGTCACCTCTACAGGTCGGATCATCATGAGCTGTTTGCACATAAAGTACTAACTTAAGCATTGAAGCACCCACACCGGATAAGTCACCCCAAATCCTCTGAGCCTTCTTCTTTTACAATTCGACCAGCAAACAAAGTGGACCGACCTCTTAAGTATGGACTTCAATGAGAGAAGTAAAAGCACCGTTAACTTTTAACGGTTTATTTAGATGGACTTAAATGCTAGCAAAGATCCTAGTCGATGCCCTAGCAAGGAAGAGGTTATAAGGTTTGATAAGGTATGGGATGCGGTGGGGGACCTGGCCTGGGGGCTAATTCAAGTAGTCTATGCAATGGTACTTAGCAAATGTTTTGTCACTTGCCAGTGTAATACTTTTTCCTTGTAGTCATTTTCAGTATGTTGGGTTTTCTACATTTTCATTATATGAATAAAATTTCTTAATTGCTGCTGATGATTAAAAAAGAAATGAAAAGAACAATTTTTTTTATAGTAAATCAAGGAAATATTGTTAAAATAAAAAAGGTTAGTACTGAATGTAGGGTGATGACCTGGCACCATAGAACAAAGAATGTACAAAAACTTCGAACACATCTATCTAAAACAGAAATTCCAACCTAACTCGTGTTTGTTCTGAAAACTCAAACCAAAAGAAGTTTTATCTAATCGTGAGAATTCTGGTAACACCAGCACCCAATCAACTTATCACAATCTGTCCATATTTCTTGTCTCTTCTATTTCTTTCTTTCCAGATTCCTCAACAAATTGAAAATGGGGTATAGCACCAAAAGATCTTTAGTTTTTGTTTCCTTTGAACTATTATTTAATTATAAAGTGCCTTTATTTTGATGAATACCCTGTATTAGATAGTTTATTGTTGGGAGTTGATTTCTTGATTTTGCTGAGTGATAATTGAATTTTGACATTTTTATTGAAATTGAAATGGTACATTGTTTTCGAATTGTCTCTTGTGCTAACGTTAAGGTGTTAAATTCTTGGTAGAAATGTTAGGTGACAAAGTTGGGACAAGGTGCTTCACGAAACGATTTAGGGAGATGTTGAATAGCTTGTCTCTAAGTTTGGAGCACAAGAGAAGGCTCCAACAGACTCCCTTTGGACACTTCTTGGATTTGCCACATGTGACTGTAGAGATGCCCTTCTGAGTTATCTAGTAAAATCATGGAACTCGACTAGCCATTGCTTTATAGTTGATGAAAAGACTCTGCAATTCAGCAAGGCCCAAGCATTCCGACACCTTTCGTCCACCAAACACACAACCTCCTACTGTCACTAACCTACCAAGCATCCCAATACCTTCCAACCGCCCGTCAACCCAATGGCCTGAACTGACAATGGGAAACGGTGGTTCTACAAAAGCACCATTTCCCACCGTCGGCCTTCCCCTTGGCCTGGGGTGTCTCTGAATCCCACAGGATGAAATGGAAGAATCACCTAGAGGCCGTTCTAGCCGGTACTGAGGGGTTCGGTGGCCACCAAACCCACACCTTCCTATTTCCACTGATTCATCGAGCATCCCATCACCTTCTGGTCGCCCATCAGCCCAACGGCCCAAACCGACAATGGTTCTGCAAAATGACAGTTTCCCATCGTCGGTCCTTCCCATTGGCTCGGGGTGTCTCCGCCATCTTTGTGGACGTCCAGTAGACCTCTCCCTACCCTATGGAGGTGGTACCGCCACTCATCTACCTAGGTTCACCAATTGGCTGATCCGGTAGGTGTGGAGGGATGCAATGGTCACCATACCCACACCCTCCTACTGCCATTGACCTACCAAGCATCCTAACACCTTTTGGTCGCCCCTTGGCCTAATGAACCAGACCATCGGTGGGAACCGATGGTTCTATAAAAGCACTATTTCCCACCATTGGCCTTCATCGTGGGCCTAGGTTTCTCTACCTCTTGTGAGAATGTTTATTCGATGGATATACAAATATTTCTCAGTAAACAAAAAAAAAAATCTTGTAAGCAATTATATTTATATATTTATATTTAAAAGTCCAACATAACTACAATAAAACGCCAAAATAGTTTGCCAACATGAAAACAAAAGGGGGGAGTCTTCTAACACAATCGTAAAAACGTTGAACCAATGTATTCACCACTTACAATAAACTATTTCCACAAGACCAGCAGGAGAATAATAACAAAAGGAACAAAAACAAGTTGTCTGTAGCCATACATTCAATAACTAACTCATGAGCTAGTTTCATGGACTCAATCTGTCTTATGCAAACTTCAACTGCTCTCTCCACATTTCTAAGGCGTTCCAAAACATTTGCAATCGCTAGAAGAATCACTTTCAATCGTTGGGCCATGTAGCACCTGGTCCTACAAGTGCAACACATGTAACTTACAATGCCTTATATCAATGCTAACAAATAATATCGTCCCACTAAAAATACTATCTCAGATTTTAATCAACAATTATAAAACAACTTCTATGGATTATTTCGGCTTATTAAAATTCAATGATGCATTTCCATTTGCAATAGCAATACTTAGTATTATACTACAAACTATTGGGGGATTGATTCCCAACACTCTGTTAGTTATTCATACATACAAATGTTCAATAATTCACGGTAATGACATCCATATCGTAATCAACATTGAACAATTCATTTGCATTAGCACTGAACTAAGCAACATTAAAAAATTCATTTACAGAGGTCTTTACAGCACTCAACCAAGGAGAAAACAATGTAACAAAGTAAATTGCTTGCGTCGAGAAGCATCAACAAACAGGGATTCCGATCTTCAGTGTGTCGCAAATTACCAAGATTCAACGAGGGAGTTGAACGGTCAATCACCGACACTGATTGAGAACAACGCATAAGAGTGCAACGAGTTGGGAAAGGCTTCGCACGGGTGGCCAGTGGGATGCTAAAGCATCGGAGTTAGCTTGGAAACATAGGGGCATCCAAGTGGAGTGAGTCGGAAACACAGGAAACACAAGGCCTCCAAGTCAGTTGAACGTAGGGGGCTTGAGAAGCCTTCCAACAGCTGCTAAACCCAGCTTCGAGCTTCCTTCAACAGTTAATGCAGAGTGCCTTTGACGGCCGGCGTACAATAAACCGGCCCTCGAACTTCCTTTGAATGGTGAATATAGAGTGCCGTCGACGACCAGTGATCGGTGAACACAAGGGGCTCTAAAAATCTTTCAAACGGTCGAAACTTTGAGAAAAAGGATTCTACTTCTTTTTTGAGAGAAGGGAGAGAATGAATTTCTTCTTCTTTTCCGGTCAAAACTTTGAGGGAAGGGAGGAACTTTTGGAGAAAGGAATCTCCTCTGAAAAATCCTCCAACGTCTGAAATGGGGAAAAAGACGGTCGGGAGCGAACGGAGAAATCTTACGTTCGAAATGGGAAAGAAGACAAAACGGTCGGGATCTCTATAGGACGAGATGGGTAAGAAGACGGTTACGTTTTCGAATAGAACTTCAAGGCCCAGAGCTTTTTAGAACAGAACTTCTCTTTTTTGGGGTCCAGGGGTATAACGGGTAAAAAACTTACAATTTTTTGACTGACGTAAGGGGACGAGGAGTTGAAACCAATTTCATACTTGTTGGGAGTTGACCGTAGTTTCGATTTCGGTACCATGCTAACATGCTAGTTGAGATTTCAATTTTGAGGGGGAAATTACCATGCTATTTGAGATTTCAATTTCTAGGGGGTGCTGATCGAACAAACCCCTTTTTGTAGACCTTATCAAGTAGGTATTTTTTTTCTTTTGAATAAGTTTAGTACATCTTGCTATAAAAATGTCTCCGCCATTCACATGCGACCTTTTTTTTACCATCCACCATTGTTTTCGCAACTGAGGTTCAGCTCTCATGGACAATGTCTGAAATGCCTTTTCAGGCCTTCAACAAACAAACGGCCTCCTCTCTTGTAAATTGGGTAAGTGTTTGTCACGTAGTACTTCACAACCGTTAGCCTAGAGTTACAAGTGATTTATTACAATTTTTTTTTAAATACAAAAAAAGGGATATAGGCCGATTGGGCATTTAAAATGATTTATATTAATATTATAAATATATTTATAATGACAATTGTATGACCTCTCAAAAATTAATCAGCTTTTTCAAATTTTAATTTGCCAGGTGATTAGGACAATTCAAAACCACACAAGCGATTCAAGAAACTCCGCCTTTTTTGAATTCCAAGACTAATCATTATAAAAACGTTTTTTAAGAATCGGAAATGCCAAATACGATTTTCTAGTCGATTCTATTTATTTGCTAGTTTAGCACATATGACACATCAACAAAAGCGGAACAGTTGTAAAATGCATTGTTGTCAAACACCAACTAGGTTGTTAACAACAATCAACAAGCCTGTCAACGGAGCAGAAGACAAGGAACTAAGCTTGATTCCTTATTGATCAATGAGAGTCTTCAGGTGATGGAGGTTTAAAAGTTACCAATGAAGTCAAAGTTGTTAACTGAATACCTAGAAGGGGGACAATATCTATAAAAGAGAGGTTAGAAGAGCATGGCTTCAATCCAGGCACCTTTAGTCAGAGCACCATTTGCGCACGCGTCCTCCAATTCGTGTAAACCTTTGAAGCATGTGGGGGATGCTTCACACCATTAGCTTGCAGGTTGCAAGCAAAACCCATTTTTTCGAGTCCCCTCCTCTCCTCTCCCTTAAGTGTCGCAGACACCATTAGCTTGCAGGTTGCAAGCAAAACCCATTTTTTCGAGTCCCCTCCTCTCCTCTCCCTTAAGTGTCGCAGGGACTTGTTATCTTCTCCCTCTCTCTCCCCCCATCCACCCGACGGAGACTTAACAACCATTACCGCCGGCGACAAACAACCATCACCGGCGATGGGATCAACCTCAGGTATTGTCTTCTTTGCATCTCTTCTTTTTCTATGAAAACTAATGCTACACGATCTCAAATCACCCTTCATCAAAAACTAACCTTAATCGGTTTGGATGGCAGCCATCATCACCAAATACCGGCATCCAACAACCATTACTAGCGACTGGAGGTCTTAGGTATTGGTTGTTAATGTACATTAACAAGGATGGAGGAATTCTTTGGCAAGAATTCAGTGATGAATCGATTGTTTAGCGAAGGGATGACGAATCAAACGAGTTTGATGGTGAAAGTGTTGTTGAAGGGCTGCAAGAAGGCGCACATCTTGATGGAGTAGGGTCCCTAATTGACATGGGCGGGTGTACTAGGGTAGTTGTGTATGCCATCACTAAGTCGTTCCCAGTATAAAATGTGTGGTGCTTGATCTGCCCCAAGTAGTAGCCAATGCGCCCGAGCTGACTTGGATTGAAGGTGATATGTTTGTATCCATTCCAAAAATGGATGCGGTGTTCATGAAGGTGAGAGTGAGTAAATGTGTGATCAACAAATGGATCCACAATCAATGTTTTAAAAGTCAAGAATGAAAAGTCAAGAATGCCATCTAATTCTCTTTATCAACCATTCAAACATTGACAATAAAATGAATAGTCCCAAATTCTAGATTCTTCTAAATAATCACCAACTTTTTTGAATAGAAGAGGCTAGGATTTAGGACTATTCAATTTTTTGTCAATATTTGGATGGTTGATAAAGAGAATTAGATGGCATTCAAAGGACATTTTTTGACTTTTCAAATGTCACAATAGCTGATTAATGAACTGGTTAATGACGGGTATTGGATATTTCACATTTTGAAAGTTTAGGTATTGGATTGTCACATTTTAAAAGAAAGTCTAGATACTAGATTGTCACATTTTAAAGTTCGGAGACCAAACTATTACTCGAGTCAAAGTACAGGGTGCTGATCGGGAATTTTCCTTTTTTTTATTGAGCTAGATGATCACCGCTCATTAGTTAATAAGTCTATTTTGTTATTAATTTGTATAATGGTTGCTCGATCAGCCGGTCCTACACGACTATGGAGACGAAAACTGCATGAAGATTCTGAAGATATGCAAGGAGGTCATATCGAAGAGTAAGGTTGTACATGTGCCACTCATTTGTTGCAAAGATGTACATGTGCCACTCATTTGTTGATATATATTTTGAAAATACACCATCTCACCTTGGTTTGTGAAATTGCAAAGATGTACATGTGCCACTCATTTGTTGGAGATTGGCCTAAACCTCTTCTTATCTCATTACAGTTGATGGGCTCAATTTGCCTAAAATGCTTCAGCATCAACAATGGTATTTGTATTCTAAGCTTTAACCTTTGTACTTCTAGTGGACTCAACATGTTCTAATCCATCATGAGACTCTACTTGTTAGATACTTGTAATGCTCAACGTTATTGACTTGCTCATCACCGTCTTCGGTAGGATTGCAATTTAGGTACCAGATTTAAAGAATTTACACATCAGGCTTGGGCTAAGAACATTCAAATTTTAAAAAATGCTCAACCAAATCATGTTAGTATCAGGTTGACCCATATTTCTAGCCTCCAAGTTCTTTGATAGCCATGTAACATCTATATAACAATGCTAATGGTTATCATATAGGGCTGCAATTGGATTGGAGTATTGGATGAAATTGGATATAAATCAAATTTGGATTCAATAGGATATCGAATAGCATTATTAAATCAAACTACTAAAAGTGATCAATGTCATAATTATTAATAAATGAAATAAATCTAAGAATGCAATATTTGGTCGATTAGTGGTGAGATAGAGCAGATGCTCAATTAAGTGACAATATTGAGAAGGATCTGAAACAGAGGTCTCATCATTCCTAGAGAGCTTAAGGTAATGATCCATAGGTGTAGTTGTTGGGTGAGAGCCAAGAATATCAGCATCTTCAAGTTATTCAAGAGAATATTTTCATTAGGCAAGATAAATGCCCTTCTTGGAATGGGCAACTTCGATTCCCAAAAAAATATTTAAGTGGACCAAGATCCTTAAGTGTGAATTTGGAATTGAGGTGATTCTTTAGAGAAGATATGGTGGACATGTCATTTCCAGCAATGATAGTGTCATCCACATAAACTAATACTATGGTGACAATGGATCCCATGCAACATACAAAAAGCGAGTAGCCAGTAGGGGTGTCCATGAAAAACCAAAAAACTGAACCAAATTGAGAAAATCGAATCGTAGAATGCAGTTAACCAAACCGATCAGTTCGGTTTCAATTTGGAATTTTTGAAAAACCGAAGGACCAGTTTGGTTTTCAGTTAACCTACAAAAAAACCAGCGGTTAACTGAACCGACTGGTATATATATTCATATGTATATTTTATATATATTTTTAGTATATGTCACATATTTTCTATATATTATATATAAATATATATTCATTATATATATATATATATACTTATATTATATTTATAATAATCTATTTATAAATATATTATATATTTTTAAAATATTTATAATATATTATATATCATTTATTATTTATAATATAATACTATATATATTTATATAATATATACTATAAATATAAAAAACTGAAGCACCAAACCAATCAAAAACCAAAACTAGTAGACCGGTTAACTGGTGGTACCGGTTCGATTTTGGTTTAGAGAAATGGAAAACCGATACCATCGGTTCGGTTTGCAAAATATGCCCATGGTTCAGTTAACTGAATCGTGGACACCCCTAATAGTCAAATTTGGCTTGGACGAGATTATCGGAGAAGGTATCAAACATTGTCGAGAGCCTTGTTTCAAACCATACAATGATTTGTCAACTTAAACACTTGATTCTCCACTTGAGTATGGAAACCTAAAGGCAAAGACATAAAATTCTTCCTCCAAATGTCCATGAAGGAAGGCATTGTTGACATCAAGTTGATGTAGATGCCAATTATTAATTGCTATCACAACTAGTAAAACCCGTACTGTAGTGAGCTTTTCCACAGGAGTGAAAGTATCATGATAATCAACACCTTCTTGTTGGTTGTACCCTTTTTCTACCAAATGTGCTTTGTAACACTCTATTGTTCCATCTAGATTATATTTCACCTTATAAACCCATTTGCATCTGACTGTTTGCTTGCCAAGAGGGATAGTGGTGAGAGCCCATGTGTTATTATCTTCAACTGCTTGTATTTTTCTGAACATCTCATTACATTATTTTGGATCTTGAGCAGCCTGCTTATAAGCCCTAGTCTCAAAAAACATATGAGATGGCTATGGAAAAAGCTCGATGAGAAAATGATAATTGACCATATGACAAAGCATTAGAGAGAAGATATTTACTTACAATGGATAAAGATGATGAAGGAATAGATGAATTACTCATGGTCATACCACAATGATATGCCTCAAGGTAGTGGGGAGGATGAGAAACATGGGTGGTATGACGAGGATATGGGAAAGGAGATGGTGGTTGTGAAAGATTTGTCCCATGAGTTTCTTGAGGAGGATTCAAGGGTGGTATCAGCTAGTTCAACAATAGGCATTGGCAAAACAAGAGATGTAGTTGTTTAGAATTCTTATATTGGTCAAATGGAAAAATGTCCTCATGAAAAACAACATCATGTCATAGCATGGTGAAATTGGATTCATGATCAAAATACCCTCTAACCCTTTTAATCATAAGGATAACTAATGCATATACAAGGCTTAGCACGTGGTGCAAATTTATGGCGTGGTTCAGTATGAGTGGGAACAACATAGACGTCCAAAAACTCTAAGGTGAATATATCGAGGTAGCTGCCCAAAAAGATTTTTATAGGGTGTTTTTCCAAAGAGAACAAGTGTAGGGGTTCGGTTAATTAAGTTTGCAGCTGTAAAAACAAAACCTCCCCAAAAGTTGATAGGTAAATTTGCTTGGAAAAGAAGAGCTCGAGCAACATTGAGTATGTGTCTATGTTTTCTCTCTACTACTCCATTTTGTTGTAGAGTTGCAACACAACTAGTTTGATGTAAAATCCCATGTGAATGAAAGAAAGTCGCCATGCTAAACTCAATACCATTATCACTACGAATGCTTTCAAATTTGGTTTAAACCAAATTGATAAAAGATTATAATAGATAACTTGTTTTAGCATTGTGTGCCATTAAATAAACCCACGTGCAGTTTGTAAAATCATGGATAATGGTTAAAAAATATCGTGTGCCAGTAATTAAGAGAGTTTGATATCCACCCATATGTCATAATGAATTAATTCAAAAGGTGCAAAGGTAGATATTGTGCTAGTGGGAAATGAAAGTCTAGTTTGTTTTACAAAAGTACAAATAGAACAATGTTGAACATTTGAAATAGAAAGGTTGGGTACTACACTATTAAGAAAAGATAAACATTTATTTGAAAGGTAACCTAACCGCTTATGCCAAACTTCATAAGAAGATAATGATTTAATAGAATTACAAATATTAGAACCCTTAGTAATTTATTCCTTGGGAGCAAAGTAGTATAACCCATTATGTTCTTCACCCACTCCAATCATAATCTTCGAAGATGGGTCCTAAAATACACATCAGTGGTGTGTAAAAGTTAATGAGAAATTGAGTAATGAGTTGAATTTGCTAATGGAAATAAGATTGAAATGAAATGAAAGACAGACAAAATATCATAAAAAATAATGGAAGGAGATAAACGAATAGTCCCAATATGGCTAACTTTAGCATAGGTCCTATTTGGCAATTTATCGTTGTTATTATCATTCTTAGGTAGTGAGATAGAATCTAAAAGAGAGGGGGAATGTACTATGTGATTTGTTGCACCACTGTCAAGAATCCAAGGAACTTTGGAGGATGTCAAGTTAAGAGAAATACTTAACAGATTAATACTAGGACTTTCATTACTTCCATGTGGCATGTTGTCTTTATGTTGTTTCAACAAATTCAAAAGTTGAAAATATTACTCTTGAGTAAGAGAGAAATTTCTAGAAGCACTTGTAGATTAACTAGCATTAATTGAAGGTTTTCCTTGAATGTTTGAGTAGTTTGATGGCCCAAACCTTGTTGGTTTTTCTTGTAAAATCTATGACCGAGTGAGTACCCCTTGAGTTTGTAACATTTCTCAATGGTATGCCCTTGCCATCCACAATAATCACAATTGTAGTCTCATTTGTTGTTCTTTTGATTCTTCTTGGAACCCTTATTCTTGATGAACCTACAATTTATCTATATTTTATGAGGTTTTTGCATGAAATTTTATGCTGGTTTAATTAGATTTTGCCCTATTTTAGCTTGATTGCAAGAAAGATTTCAAGGGGAGCCAAAATCAACAAAAAGAAGGCAAAAGCAATAAAAGAAAGCCCAAAATTTATCAAATTCAGCCCGGCCCAGCCATGAGAGCAAGGGAGTTTCATTCGGCCCAAGTAGTGCAAACTAACTCTTTGGAAAACCCAAGGGAAGAAGCCTAGCAAGAAGGAAATTTCGGCCCAGCCCATTTGTAGCCCAAATAGCAGCCCAAAGGGAGCTAGGGGCGGCAACTCCTATATGTTTCTTGAAGAGAAGGAGGGAGCACTCTAGAAGGTTCATGAGGGGTATAATACACCCAATTCTAGAGACTTCAAGAAGGGGCAAGAGCCCCCTTGAAAAACTATATAAGGAGGCCTCTAGGAGGGGAGAGAGGTGTTCAATTGCTTGAGAGGAAGGCTCTCCCACTCTTAGAGGTTCGGCCACCTTGAGAGAAGAGAAGAGAAGAAGGCTAGGCGCAAGGAAGAAGAAGAAGAAGGGCTGAAGGAAGTTCAAGACAAACAAGCTAGAAGAAGAAGGTGAGTTCGAATTGAGGGTTTGTGATTCAAAGATCTTTTGTAATAAATCATTTGTAGTTTCATTCTCTTTTGATTTGAATTCAGTTTCTTTGTTATATTTTCTTTCTTCTTTCTCCTTGTTTCCATTCTTCCTTGATGTATTTCAGCTTGTAAAATTTCAGTTCAGCAATCTAATTCTTTTTTATTCATTCAAATGGTCATGAATTGTACTTGAAGTTTCCTGAATAAGGGTGTTATTGCAGATCAATTCGGCCAACTAACCTTCAAAACTCAGATCTGAATTCTCAGATCTGAGATTGCAAGATCTGAAATGCTTGAAAGAGAATTCAGATCTGCAATTTTCAGATTGGCCGAATTAATCTACAGCTTGGAATTCCTAGAGTGCTTGAGAGAGACTCTAGGAATTCAGATCTACTATTCAAGAACTGAATTGAGTGCAAGGTTAGAGATAACTTGCACAATTCAGTTGGTGATCAATTCAGATTTGAATTGATGCCTTAGAAGTGTTTGAAGAAATGCATGCATGGGGATTAGATTCTTGCTAGAGATAGAAGAACCGTCACTCATGCATAGGATGAACATGCGCTTGAGAGAGGCTGTTCATGACCTTGGGGTTTCACCAAACCAAGGCTCAATCATGATTTATTCGAATGATCCAAATTGATAGATTGCTGAATTCTGAGATTGACATTTACTGCTTATTCTTCTAACCTGACTTGAAGGCAATTGGGCCAATGATTTAGATAGATTTTAATTTATGATTTCTTAGCTTTCATTAGAGTTTTGATTTATTTGTTGATTAGATAAGAAGTGCTCAATTTAGTATTGGTAATTGTTTCCTAATTCCTCGTGGGAACGATACTTCACTCACTACTTTATTACTTGAACGACTAGTGCACTTGCTAGTGTCACAATGAGCCACACATCAAGTTTTTGGCGCCGTTGCCGGGGAATTTAGAAAAACAATATTAGGAAACATTGAGCATTCTTAATCTGATCTCATTCAGCATTGCATTCATAGTTGGGTTAATTTGCTAACTTTTTCATTTCAGCTTGGACTACAACTGCTGTACTACTGTAGTTATGTTTCTTCTTTCTTAAGTAGATTACTTTCTTTTTCTGGTTTCAGTTTCATTTTAATAAAGGCATATTTGATTTCTATTCAATCTTGGTGTTGTTCCCTTCAAAAAGAAAAAAAAAATTCACAAAAACATGAGTGTTGCAGATCTGAGTTGCATTCGGCACTCAGATCAGCAGATTTCAGATCTACAGCACTCAACCGAAAAGAATTGCTTGTGTTTCAGAATTTTATTTCTTTTTCCATTACAAAAAGAAAAAAAATATATATATATATATAAAATGAAAAAAAAGGGAGATCTTTTGAACAACAAGAGGAGCAATTGAGAATTCGGATCAGAATTCAGATTTGAGTTCTGCTATTGCAGATCTGAATTCTGCTATTGCAGATCTGCAACAGTTCAGATCTGAGTTCCTCTGAACTCAGACCTGAACTGATGCAATTTTGAGGGGAATTGGGTGTCATCACCACCCCAATTCACCCTAGGGCACTTCTGCTATTCCCCAAAAACAATTTGGTAGCAATAACTGAAGGTAAGGCAATTGAGAATTCAGATCCGAACTCAGACTTGAGTTCAGACCTGAATTCTGCTATTGCAGAACTGCTCAGTTCAGATCTGAGTTCAGATGAACTCAGACCTGAACTGATACAAGTTTAAGGTGAATTGGGTGCCATCATCACCCCAATTCACCCTATGATAAATCCGACATACCCCAAAGGTAATTGGATAGCAAAGAATGAAAAAGAAAATTCAGATCTGAACTGATACAGATCTGAACTATAGTTGAGGACTGAACTGATACAGAGCACATTTTGGATTTTGGGTGACTTGAACATTTGCTTTATCCACTTATAACCGAGCTACATTAGCTAAGGAGGTGTATGTTTGGATTGAATAATTGTTATGCCTCAGATATTTAAGAAAAATTAGCACTTTCCAAGTATTTCTATTAGCATTCAGATCTGTAGCAGGGCTGCTATAGTGCAACAGTTAGCAGACCTGATTTCAGATTTCTATAAAAGTTGTATGGACCGAATAGCTTGCAATACCAAACATTGCAGACCCAATTTTCAGGTCTTAGCAAGTGTTTGATATGCATCAGCTATACAGGTTTGAGCTTCAATTGTAGAGTTTAAAATCCTTAACCCAAGCCTAACTCAGGACTGGTTTTAGTTTATTTCAGATCCTTTTAAATTATTTTTCAGATCAGATCTGATTTCAACCCTAAAGCATCACAGACTTGATTCCAACCTTAATGGATGTATATTGCAGTGTATACCAATGAGTGTGTATGAGATATACAGCTCATATCTGATTTATTATTTGTTAATTTCTCTGGACTAACAATACCAAAGACTTGTAGATCTGAACTCAACTAAATTGGGTCTGAATTCAGATGTTGCAATCGATGGATGTAGATAAAGGAACCTTGAATAAGATGATTTGTTTAAATCTGCTTTTAGTATAATCGGCTTCATTTATTCATGATAGGATGTAGGTTTTTGTATTCCAATAATTCACTTTACATTTTCAATGTGATAGGATTAGTTATTTATTTTCTTTTGTGAATATTGGCATTTTTATTGCTTTGACTTTAACAGTTTATGACAAGCAGACCTGAACTGGAAGAGATCCTTTACGACCCGGAGATTGAACGGACTCTCTGTGTCCGTTTGAGAGCTGCTAGGCAAGTCAAACAAGAAGCACAAGAAATGGCTGAACAAAGAACTATGATGGATTATGCCAAGCCCACCCTCACCGGGACTATCTCCAGCATTATCAGGCCAACTATTGCTGCCAATAACTTCGAAATTAAACCGGCCATAATCCAAATGATACAAAATACGGTTCAGTTTTGTGGTATGGCCCATGAGGATCCAAATGCCCATATTGCTAACTTCTTGGAAATCTGTGACACCTTCAAACACAATGGGGTAAGTGATGATGCCATCCGACTGAGGTTATTCCCATTTTCTTTGAAGGATAAAGCCAAAGCTTGGTTGAACTCATTACCGGCAGGATCTATAGCCACATGGGACGAAATGGCCAGCCGTTTTCTCTCTAAATATTTTCCCCCTTCTAAAACTGCTAAAATGATGAATGACATCACTACTTTTTTCCAGTAAGAGGGGGAATCTTTATATGAGTCATGGGAACGATACAAGGAGCTGTTAAGGAGAGTTCCTCACCATGGCCTCCCCATTTGGCTGCAAGTGCAGACTTTCTATAATGGTCTTACTGACTCAAATAAGACCATATTAGATGCTGCAGCCGGAGGATCCATAAATAATAAAACTCCTGAGGTTGCCCATGCACTTATTGAGGAAATGGCAGCCAACAACTATCAATGGCATTCGAAAAGAACTCAAACTAGGAAGCAGCAAGGCTTGCATAATGTTGACACTTATACAGCACTATCTGCACAAATAGGAGCACTCAGTAAGAAAATAGATGAAATGCATAGGATGAACATGCGCTTAAGAGAGGCTGTTCATGACCTTGGGGTTTCACCAAACCAAGGCTCAATCATGATTTATTCGAATGATCCAAATTGATAGATTGCTGAATTCTGAGATTGACATTTACTGCTTATTCTTCTAACCTGATTTGAAGGCAATTGGGCCAATGATTTAGATAGATTTTAATTTAGGATTTTTTAGCTTTCATTAGAGTTTTGATTTATTTGTTGATTAGATAAGAAGTGCTCAATTTAGTATTGGTAATTGTTTCCTAATTCCTCGTGGGAACGATACTTCACTCACTACTTTATTACTTGAACGGCTAGTGCACTTGCTAGTGTCACAATGAGCCACACATCAATTCTCATGATCATTGTTGTTGTAAGTCTTTGCAACCAAAGCACACAGCAGGTTCAAAGACCTAAGCACTAGTTGTTGCAACATTGTGCTGCCTTTCTTCTTGTAGCACCAAAGAAAAAGGCTTTGTTGATGGCTGGCAAGGGATCCATGAGGAGTATTTGACTACGTATAGCTGATTAGGACTCATTAAGGGAGCATTTGAAAACCCTTTTTAGACGTCTAACGTCTAAAATACTTGTTTTTCAGATAATAGGCTCATTTGGAACTTGATCTAATTATGAATCTAAAACACCATTTCAAATTTGAAATTGAAAGAGGTCGGTCAATCTCTTAACATGGTCAGATGCTTTTAGACCACGTTGAAAGAAAAAAAAAATAGGCATACTACAATTTTGTAAGACTCATGATGTCCCTCATTTAACCCAATGATCAGTGCATTCGAGCTCTTCAACTAGAAGAAGAAAAGAGCTCATCGTTGTCAAGCATTCTCTCATAGGTACGTTCTTCAACTCAAATCTCCATTTTTTACCTCCTGTTCTTCAACTCAATCTCCTCTCTCTCTCTCTCTCTCTCTCTCCATTTTCTCTCCTTTCTTTCTCTCAGCAACATCCTCAACCACCACTCAACTTCTTCCACCACTTTAACTCGTTGCAACGGTGGTTTTGAATCAACCAGCAGCAACATCCCTCTCTATAATTTCTCTCTCCCGAACCAATCATTGTGAACAAAGCAATGCCAACTCATCATTCTCTCCTTCACTTCCTTCCCCCCTCCCCCTCTCTCCATTTCCATTCTTCTCTTTCTCTTGGCAACATCCTCAACACCACTCAACCTCTTCTACTACCACAACAAGTTGCAACGATGATTTAGAATCAACCAGCGGCCACATCCCTCTTTGTAATTCCTCTCCCTCGAACTAGTCATTGTGAACAAAGCATCACCGGCTCATAATTCTCTCCTTCCATTTCTTCCCCCTTCCTCTCTCTCTCCTATCTTCTCCCCACCACCGCTGCAACTCTCAGTAGTGGAAATCCTATCTTTGCTAATTATTAAATATTTTTAATAATTTTATTCTTATTTTAATAAATTATTTTTTATTTTTATAAATTATATTTGTATTAATTATTAATTATTTTAATTTTTATTAATTATTAAATATTTTTCATTGCTTCATAGACTTTATTACTATTTTCGTTCTTATTTTAACTCTTAATAATTTATTTTTAACTTATAAATTTATATGTATTTTTTCATTTTTATTCTTATTTTAATAAATTATTTTTTATTTTTTATAATTTACTTATATTTTTCAATATTATTTTGATCTTAATAAATTATTTTTTATGAAATAATACAATTTGAACTCAAATTTATCAAATAGTCTATTTTATAGGTAAAATAGTAAAATCAGGGAATTTCAGATGTTGAAGGGTTGATTCAACACAAACAACCCTATCTATTCAGAGCCTCTAAAAAGTAGAAAAGCATATATGCCTCTTTTCAAATTCCAAACACTTTTAATATCTTTTTAACTTTTCAAATTTATCAAACGCCACCTAAGTTCCATTAAGAACTGCATGGTCTTCCCTTGATCTTGGTATTACCGAAGTACTTTAATGGCTCCGCAACTACATTCGAGCACAGATCCAAGTGTTACAAGCGAGCTCTCCTCTAAATCTTCCCATATTCCATGAGCATTTTCAGCATAAATCACATTGTGGCAATTTCTTTGGATAATGACTGTAATATCCATGAACTTACCATATTATTTCAATGTGACCACTGAATAAGTGAGAGAGAGAGAGAGAGAGAGAAAAAACGAAACAGAGTTGCTTGGCTTAATGAAAGACTACTCTAATACCACAATAAAATTGAATAAGTGAGAAACTTCTATTCAATTACGCTTGGTTAGAGGTGTACATATATACACATTACAGGATCTCTCAAAAGGAAGGAGATCAAATATAGAATAAAGAAAAGGAAATTATGCAAAAAATAAAAAAAAAGGGAAACATATTACTATACAAATCCCATGATTCGGTGTGGGATTGTGATTAGTCTCCAATATCTAATTCAACTATTGAAAACTTGCATTTGAATCCAATAGGATTTGGTTTTAATCTAAGTCTACAAAACGTTATTTACTTTTCAACTTTTATTTTTAATGAATTAATATAAATATAATATGTTGAATTTATTATATATAAATTCATATAAATATAATTTATAAAAATATTTTTAATTTTAAATATAATTATATGTTTTATATATTAAAACCAATAAATAATTAGATTCAAATTTTAATCCGGGATTAGATGGAGTGAAATCTGTATTTGATTCAATTAATAATCAAATGAAAATTGTAAAATCCAAATTATAGATGTGTTCAATTTTTTTCTATAATTTGCTATATTTCTATGTGCATAAAAATAATTCTAATATGTCACACTTGTGTTTTTATTTAATACAACAAAAATGTGATATTATACATGTGTCCTTTTACGAAATATATGTATTTTTTGTGCTTTTATCTTTTATTAATTTTTATTATTTAATTATGACATTAAAGATCAACACATTTGACCCAAAAGTAGAACTATTAATCTCTATCAAATAGGAAAATAATTTCAGCCATTTGGTTGGAGATGCATCTTTCTGGGGCCATGTCTTTTGACAGCTAGTTCTTTTCCCAACCAAACAGGAAAAGACAAAAATGCAATTTGCAAAAAGACACACCATATGTGGCTTTCATTTTTGTTAGTTTTAGATTATGTATTTCATTTTCATTGTCAAGAAAATAATTTTTGTTTATTACCTGTTATGTAGGAGAGAAGAATGGAAGAAGAGAGAAAAGAGAGAGAGAGAAGAAGAGAGAAGAGAGAACTGAGAGCAAAAGATACTGCTGGCGACGTAACTTTTTTAATATATATACTAGGGCGACAACAACTAAAATAAAAAGAGTAAAAGTACAATAGTACCCCTACGGTACTATACATAGGAAAAATAATAGTTATTAACACTCCCCCTCAAGTTGGGACATAGATGTCAATCATGCCCAACTTGTCACATAAATCATGATGTCGTCAGTGGTGTAGTCCTTTTGTAAAGATGTCTGCAAGTTGATCCTCAGAGTTGACATAGGGAGTACACACTTCCCCCGTCATAACATTCTCTCTGATAAAATGCTTGTCGACTTCGATGTGTTTACTTCTACCATGTAGCATAGGGTTAGCAACAATGTTTATGGCTGCTTTGTTATCACAGAATAGGGTCATAGGTCTGTCCACTGGAAAACCCAACTCACTTAATAGATTCTTTATCCACATAATTTCAGCCACTCCATGAGTCATTGCTCGATATTCAGCTTCAGCACTAGATTTAGCTACCACACTTTGCTTTTTGCTTTTCCATGTAACTAGATTTCCTCTTATGAAGGTACAGTAGCCACTAGTTGACTTTATGTCATTTAGGGATCCTGCTCAATTTGCATCAGTATACACTTCAACTTCAAATGTCCGTGCCTTTGAAATAACAAGCCAGCACCTGAAAACCTTTTAAGGTATCAGAGGATTCTTTCTGCTACTTCAAGATGAGTAGTCATAAGGGCATGCATGAACTGGCTAAGGACACCAACTACATAAGCAATGTCTGGGCGGATCATACAAAGATATAACAATCTCCCTATAAGTCTCTGAAACTGTTTCACATCCTTGATAGGTTCACCTTGGCTGTCACCTAATTTATGGTTAGGATCAATAGGGGAATCAACTGGTTTCACTCCCATTTTTCCTATATCCTGGAGTAAATCTAGGACATACTTCCTTTGGGAAATGAAGATACCCCTTTTTGAATGGACAACTTCAATTCCTAGGAAGTATCTTAGAGGACCTAGGTTCTTTACTTCAAATTGTATAGCAAAAAAACTCTTCAACTTTTGGATTTCCTCCTTCCAGTCACCAGTAATAATTATATCATCAACATATACTATCAAAGTAGCAATTTTACCTTCACCTCTTTTAACAAACAATGTGTGATCAGATTGACATTTCTTGTATCCTTTCTGATGAACCAGGCTCTCGGTGATTGTTTCAGCCCGTATAAAGACTTCTTCAACCTACACACCTTTTGTTCATTGCCTTGAGCCTGAAAACCAAGGGGTTGTATCAAGTAAACTTCCACTTCAAGGTCACCATTCAAAAATGCGTTCTTGATATCAAGCTGATGTAGATCCCAGTCAAGATTAGCAGCAAGAGAGAATAGAACTCTGATGGAGTTCATCTTGGTAACGAGTGCAAAAGTCTCTACATAATCAACTCCGTACACTTGTGTAAACCCCTTTGCCACTAAGCGAGTTTTATACCTCTCCATTGTGCCATCAGCCCTATATTTGACTGTGAACACCTATTTACATCCAACTGGATCATTTCCCTTAAGAAGATCTATAAGTTCCCATATGCCATTTTTATGAAGGGCATTAATTTCTTCCTTCATAGCATCTGTCCATTCAGGTACTGAAAGAGCTTCTACCACATTCTCACAGATAGGGACACTGTCAATGGATGTGTGAAAGGCTCGAAAAGAGGGTGAAATGTTTTCATAGGAAACAAAATGGGAAATGAGGTGTTTAGTGGTGCACGATCTAACACCTTTCCTGTGAGCAATAGGAATGTCAAGGTCATTAACTACAGTGGTATTAATTGCAATGGGGTCAGGGACATCAATGGGAACCAAGATAACTGAGTGAGTATGATCCACCCCCAAAGAGTTTAATGGCATTGGAGGTGCAACTTCTGGATTCTCCACAGCTCTTGAATTTTGTTGGCCTTTGTGACGATGAAAGAAGACACAAAAAGGAGGAGGATCGGGAAGATGAGGGAGCTGAACCAGTTTCTCCTCATTCCTACTCTCCCCCTGAGGAGAAATAGGGAAAAAAGGCTCACTCTCAAAGAAAGAGACATCCATGGAAACATAGAATTTTTGAGAAACATGATCAAAACAACAGTATCCCTTTTGAATAAAGGAATACCCCAGGAATATGCAAAGAATAACACGAGGATCCAATTTTCCATGAGTGGGTGACAAAATTTGGACAAAGCAATGACAACCAAACACATGAGGAGGAATGGGAAGAAGGGGGGCTTTAGGAAAGAGAAGCTAATGTGGGGCTTTGCACTCTAACCAACAAGAGGGCATACGGTTGATGAAGTAGATAGCACAAAGGACAACCTCAAGCCAAAAGCGTTTTAGGACATTCATATGGAGTAATAAACCCGGGCCACTTCAAGGAGGTGTCAGTTCTTTCTTTCAGCAACACCATTTTGTTGTGGTGTTCAGGCACAAGAGCTACGGTGAAGTGAACCACGTGAAGCAAAAAAAATCCGTAAGATCACTATGAAAATACTCTTTAGCATTATCTGACTGAAAAATTTGGATTTCAGTTCGAAATTGGGTGAAGACCATCCACTGAAAATCTTGGATAATTTTTGGTACTTCATCCTTGATCCGCATGGGATATACCCATGTATATCTAGAATAATCATCGATAATGGTAATAAAATACTTGTAGACATTCTCAGATGGTAAAGTAACAGGGCCCCACACATCAGAATGAACAATGTGAAAATGAAATTCATATTTATTATTTTTTGAAAGAAAATGAGTTCTACACTGCTTACTCAATTGACAAGTTTGATAAGAAAAATCTGAAACGAACACTAACTTAAACAATTCTGGAAACACCACTTTCAAAGACTCAAAAGATAAATAACCAAGACGATAGTGCCATAAAAAAACTTGACTCTTACAAGACTGACTTTTAGACTCTGTGACTTAAAGACCAATAGCCTTATTCTCCAGCATGTAAAGTCCATCAACTATACATCCTCTACCAATCATCTTCCCCGAGGCCAGATCCTGGATCACACAGTAAGAAGGGAAAAAGGTCACTGAGCAGTTTAAGGAATTAGTAATACTACTAATAGAGAACAAATTAATGGGAAATTTTAGAACATGTAAAATATCAGAGAGGGTAAGGCCAAAAGGGAGATAAATGGTTCCTTGACCAGCTATGGTAGTGTATGATCCATCAGCTAGTCTTACCTTTTCTCTTCCAGAAAGAAAGTGATAAGTTTGAAAGTAAGAGGATGTATCAGTCATGTGTTTTGACGCTTCAGAATCAATGATCTAGGGAGTGTCAGGGTTATGAGAAGCAACATGGAAAGTTGTGGCAAAGTTACCTGATGTAAACGCAAATGAAGTTGAGGAAGGAGCATCCATGTGACGAATTGCTCTACCATAGAGCTCTAAATGGTCACGAAAGGGATTTATAATATCCTCCCTTAGGTTAGATCCAGATGGATGTGTCTGAGTCACAGTATGAATGGGGGGCCGACATGTTTGCCATAGTGTGTTTTCTTGTACCTTGTTGTCCTGACTTTTTATTCATATATGAACCTTGCTTCTTATTCATATCTTGAGCCCATTTAGGCTTCTCATGAAGATCCCAGCATATGTCTCGGGTGTGTCAGGGTTTCTGGCAATGAGTACACCACAATTTGTCCTTGTCATCCATCTTTTTTTTGAAGATCCCCCTTCTTAGAAGTATTTCCCCCACCGGTAGTAACGTTCTCTTTCGCTGCCAACACAACTGCATCTCCTCCAGAACTGTTCATAAAATTCCTTCTGATTGTACAAGAGCATAAACTTCCTGAACTGATGGAAGATCCTTACTACCTAGGATCTAGACTCTGATAGATTCATATGTAGGGTTCAAACCATGTAAGAAAGCAAACACTCTCTATTGGGAGATGAGTTTTTTTGTATAGTTTTGCATTTTCATCACACTTCCAGTCCACACTCTGATAATGATCTAACTCCTTCCAAACAGAGGTCAAGTCTGAGTAGTACACAGATAGACACCTCTCCCCCTATTTACAAGTAGACGATTCTACCTATAGTTGGTATATTTTTGCATAGTGTCGCAATTTCAAATATGTTAATTTTGTTTGTTCCTAGATCTCATTTGTCATTTCAACCCACATGAAATTCCTTCTTATTTGAGATTGCATAGAAACCAAAAGCCAATACATTACCATGTTGTTTTCCTAGTTCCATCTGTCATATTCAGCACTCCCAAAATGTGGTTCTTTGATTCTCCCACTAATATAACCTATCTTTCCCCTTGTAGTGATGTACAACTTGATCTCTTTTGACCACTCTAAATAATTTAAACCATCAAGAGGAATAACAGCCATGGAAAGGATAGGTCCACACCCCCATTCATTCCATTTAGCATCGAGGAAACACTGGATGTAACAGAATCTTCACCACTCATGATTTCATATTCAAAAACAACTCTTAAATGGGGTATACAGCCTTAAAGAAATTCAACACTGAGGGGTAACGAAAAAATTTTTGTTTTCTTTAGAAACACACCTCCTTTTGTAAAAAACACAGGTTCTGTTACAGCACTAACAGGTCCTCCCTTGACTTACAAGTTCAACACAAGTGTTGCCATAGTGCATACAGGTCATCTCTTGACCTACGCATCAACAGGACTGCTATTACAGCAAGTACTAATCACTTTTAACCTTCAGTTCACCATAAAAGTTGTTGTTGCAGCACACAGAAAAGGTCCTCACGACCTACAGCTTCACAGGGATTAGTCGACCCCACAAAAAAGGAAAGAAAGAGGTGTTGATCACCTCACATCCAATCGGTAGACCTAGTACAGGTTTTGCCCTAGCACACGACCAGAAAAAAAGGTAAGAGAGAGAGAGAGAGAAAAGCTACTTCAGTGTGTGAGATCTTCAATCAGCCGAACAACAGATGAGGGCGGAAGATCTGGAAATCTGGTGCAAAGAAGAAAAAAACTGTTCACTTGACTTCTCCTTTCAGATCTGATAGTCTGGCTCTGATACCATGTTATGCAGGAGAGAAGAATGGAAGAAGAGACAAAAGAGAGAGAGAAGAAGAGAGAAGAGAGAACTGAGAGCAAAAGATACTGTTGGCGACGCAACTTTTTTAATATATATACTAGGGTGACAACAACTAAAATAAAAAGAGTGAAAGTACAATAGTACCCCTACAGTACTATACATAGGAAAAATAACATCTATTAACTTTACCCTTATTTTTTAATTTGATTAATAAAGTTATCATAAATATGTCTATTTTTTGTAATTTTCTATTTTAAAAGTTGTATTATCTAACTATGATTTCATGGGTTAACCAATTTGATTTAATTGGTTGAATTGCTTAGTCACCACTTGATTAAAGAATGGTCTGGCTTATGAGTTAGTTTTAAATTACAGGGGTTTATATTGTTAAAAGTATTAAAAATAGATATAATTAATATAATTTATTAGTGAAAAAACAACTCAAATATAAGATTTAATAAAGGAGAATATGACTTAATACCTTAATATAATACTTAATGAGAGGGGATTAAATGAAGTGAAAAGTAATAGTTGAAATTATATTTTCAACCCTCACAATTAGTGATAGACTAAATTCACAAATATGGGTATTTTAGTTAAGAAAAAGTTACACACCCTCATTCATTTAATAATAGTACAAATGATTAGTGCAATTTCAACCATCTTAATTAAAGTTTTATTAAAGTACAAAATTATTCCTTAGATAATTCAAGTTAAAAGGGCAAATTTTATCTAATGAGAGAGAGAGAGAGAGAGAGAGAGAGAGAGAGAGAGAGATTTCTAGATTCACAAGGTCCTAACTATTGATAAGAAGAATTGAATCCCTCACTTATGGGATTGTTTGAAATGTGTAGAACATAGAAGTTCTTTATTATTTTTTTTTTGGTAAAGACAGAATTTCTTTGTCTATGTGCAGGGCAATGAAGAGATCGAACAATCCAAATTTTTGTAGAAGTATGGACCACAAGTTACAAGAGGAGAGCCAAAAAAAGTTTCAGCAGGAGACCTTAATACATGATTATCTCATTCGCATGCCTCTTCCTTTCTATTTTTTTTTTCACTTGCATTGGTCAATCATACATAGGATGTACTTAAAACTCAGGGTCATGGATGGGGAGTATGGTCCCCACCCTGAACACACTCTGTTGCCATTCCTAACTACATCAAATGGGGGAGGAGGCATTTGTTGCACTATTCTATGTAATGCACATTGATAAGGAAAAAAAGGTGAAACACTCTTTTTCTAAGCATTCTGATTGGGGAAAATTTTAATAATAAAAATAAGGGCTAATTACTTAAAAATACCCCTATGATTTCACTAGACTACTTAAATTAATCTTGTGGTTTCCAAAACTACTTAAATATGCCTTGTTAAAGCATTTAACTATTAAAATTGATAGAAATTTAAAGAAAATATCCTTAAATGTTTTTAAATTTATCAAAATATGCAATTCTTTAGTAGGACAAAATATGCATTTGACTGGGATGCAAAATTGCAAATGTGAAATCAAGGTTTTTAAAACCAAATCGAATAATGAACCAGTCAGGGGTCCGGTTCCCAAGTCGAGCAATCCGACTGTTCGAACCGAACGGATGGCCCATTATGACAAAAAAATAAAAAAATTAAAAACAAGCAAAAATGTTAGACGGTTCAAATGGTTTGAATGGTTTGACCACCCGAGTCAGTGGTTTGTTGACCAAATCAACGATTTTTAGTGAAATAACAATTCTCAATTTTTCCAGTTTGACTGTCCGGTCAAGTCCAATTTTCAAAACCATGTGTGAAATGCCTCAACTCATTATTAACTTGGACAATTAAACCGTTCAAACCATCTCCCAACCTTGTTTTTGGGTCTAGTTTTCCTAAAACCTAAGATTTGACCAAAAAACATTAACTTGGTAAAACCCTATTTTGACCTGGGCAATTAAACCATTGACCCATTCAACTGAGTCAATAGGTAAAAAGTTACACACCACATGTGTATGAAAACTTCAGGAGTCCACAACTTTGTGCTTAGTTGTCCAATTTGGGTGATTCTTTTATTTTGGGTAAATTTTTCAAGATCTATGCATTTCTAAGGAGTCGATGGCACCTTGTCCCACTATTTTTGCAAAAAAAAAACCTTTTTTGGCCTCAAAATCCCATAAAATAATATATGCAAATATACATATATTACATTTAGAATGTAACTACATTATTTAAATGATGAAATACATGTTTATATATATACATACATACATGCATACATCCAAGGACCAAAAACAGCTCAGCCTCCAAGTGTACAACCCCCTCCAAAAAATATACTAATAAGAAGAAAAAGACAACAACAAAATGATAAATTATATGAACTCACAAAAGTTGGCTCAATCATGTGCAGCCAAAGAGTTCAAATTCAAGCTCCAATGATTAATCATTCAACATTTTTGCAAGTCTAATGATAATAGAACTCCGAGGTGAGCAAATGTATCTACCCTTTGACTCAGGGTGTTCAAGCAAGTATATTAGAACATTACAAAGGTCTGGGTACACAAAATTGGCTTGCTTTATAAATTGAGTAATTAGATTCAGTCCCTTGAAGAAACATAGTAAAGAAATTTTGGGTCCGTTTGGATTGCAGTTGGAATCAGAATTAGAATGGTCTATTCTTATAGTTTATTTGATTGAGATAGGAATGAGAATAAGAATTGGAATCAACAAAAATGAGATTTCATTCTCAAGGGAGGGGCAGGGAATGACCATTCCGTCAAATGGGGAAATACCATTCCAGCAAGAATAAGAATGTGATTCCAATTTCATCCAACCAAACAGTTGGAATAGAAAATAACCCATTCCAATGTTGTGAGTCAAAACTTGAATCGAACAAGCTTAAAAACAAACTGGAATGATTCAACTTTATTGATCAACAACTTTGGCTAATAAATAGCCTTTACAATAACTAATTGAGAGAAAAAACAGTCGATGTTTTTACACTAACGGATAAAGAACAGAGAAAGAGTCAAAACTGGAAACTACCTACTTAATAGGGATTTATTAAACAGAACGAATCTAAACAATAATGAAATTTAAACCTTGACACCCTCCCTTAAACTAACTGCTAACAACAATTAGTTTACATCTGGAATTTCACAAACACCCATGAGCTTCCTCAGCTTCAAAAACGTGTCAATCTTGAGAGGCTTAGTCATCATGTTTGCAATCTAATCTTGTGTGCCACAATGAACTAACTCCACTACTCCTTCTTTAGTAAGATCACGCAAAAAATGAAAGCGAACATCTATGTGTTTGCTTCGTTCATGCATTACTGGATTCTTTGATAATTTAATTGTTGAGTTATTGTCACAAAACACAGTAGTACAATTACCTTGTGTATGACTGAGTTTCTCCAAGATTCTCCTCATCCAAACAGCTTGACATGTACAGGATGCTACGGCTATGAACTCAGCTTCGGTTGTGGAGAGTGAAACAACATGCTATTTTTTTTAGGCCCAAGACACAACTCCAAAACTCAACATGAATACATACCCCGATGTGCTTTTCCTATCCTCCAAATCACCGGCATAGTCACTATCAGTAAAAGCAACCAGTTTATCACTCCCTCCCTTCTTGTAGAAGATCCCAAGATTTGTTGTGCCTTGCAAATATCTTAACACCCTCTTTGCAGCCTGTAAGTGAAGCTCAGTTGGATGCCCCATGTATCTACTAATTAAACTTACTACAAACATCAGGTCAAGTCGAGTTGCTGTTAGATACATGAGACTCCCTACTACTTGCTTGAAGAATGTTGCATCAACTTTGACTCCATTTTCGTCTTTGAAGACTTTAAAACCTGGAACAATCGGATTATAGACAAAATTGCTTTCCTCCATCCCAAATCTTTTCAGCACATCTAAAGCATATTTCTTTTTTCTGATATAAATGCCATCAGTCTTTTGCAATACTTCAACTCCAAGAAAATACCTCATCTTTCCCAAATCAGTCATATCAAATTCATGCATCATAGAGCTCTTGAACTCATAAAACATTGATTCATCATTTCCAGTAAAAATGAGGTCATCAACATACAAACTCACAATTAAAATGTTACCTCCTTTGCTTGTTTTGACGAACAAGGTATGCTCACTATGGCACCTCTCAAAGCCTTCATTCACAAGGTGTGCTTCTATACGACTAAACCAAGCTCGTGGAGCTTGTTTGAGTCCGTATAAGGCTTTCTTCAGTTTGTATACCTTGTGTGGATTGTCCTTCTGCTCATAGCCTCTTGGTTGCTCAACAAACACCTCTTCACTTAGTTCTCCATGGAGAAAGGCTGATTTCACATCAAGTTGGTAAATCGTCCAACTCTTTTGAGCTGCAAGAGCAATAATTATTCGAACTGTATCCATCCTTGCCACTGGTGCAAACACCTCTGTGTAATCAACTCCATGTTGTTGTGTATAGCCTTTTGCTACAAGACGTGCTTTGTACTTGTCTACATTTCCATGTTCATTAAGCTTTGTTTTGTAAATCCACTTGACACCAATCTTCTTTGCACCTGCAGGTAAGTCGGTTAGCACCCAAGTATCATTCTTTTCTATGGATTTTATTTCAGAATCCATAGCAGCTCTCCACTTTGCACTTTTCACCGCCTCTTCAAAATAAAGAGGATCTGCAGATGCAAACAATGCTAAATTGGTCTCATCTTCTTCTTCAGACAGACCCTCACCCGTTTCATAATCTCTCATCCAAATAGGTGGCCTCCTAACTCTCCCTTCAATGGAACTAGGTGAACTCTCTTCTTCTACCAGATTCGGAGAATCAGTTGCAACCTCTTCAGCACTACTTCCATCTTCAATCTCGGCCTCATCTTCATTATTTGCAGCAGCATTTTTCTCATTGTCTCCCCATTCCAACACAGCTACCACCTGTTCTTCATAGCTCTTATCCCAATCCCAAGATTTTTCTTCTTCGAAAACTACATCCCTGCTAATTACAATCTTCTTGGCTATTGGATCATAGAGCCTATAAGCTTTAGATTCTTCACTAACTCCCAACAACACACAAGTGAAACTTTTGTCTTCCAACTTGGTTCTCTTGACATCAAGTACATGAACATGTGAGATACAACCAAACACTCGAAAATGTTCAACCGAAGGCTTGACTCCACTCCAACTTCCTCTGGAGTTATGTTCTTCACTACTAGAGTAGGACTTCGATTTAGAATATGCACTGTCCAATTCACAGCTTCTGGCCAAAAAGTCTTTGGAATTTTCTTCTCCGAAAGCATACTTCGAACCATGTTCATGATGGTCCGATTCTTCATCTCTGCAACTCCGTTCTGTTGCGGAGTGTAAACTGCTGTCAATTGCCTCTTGATGCCATTTTCTTTACAAAATTCATCAAATTCCTGTGAAGTGAACTCACCCCCTCGATCAGTACGCAAACACTTAATATATGAACCTGTTTCCTTCTCAACACAACTTTTATATTGTTTAAAGATAACTAAAGCTTCAGATTTTTTGACCAAGAAGTAAATCCATACCTTTCGACTAAAATCATCAATGAAGCTAATTAGGTACCTCTTTTTTCTATTTGAGATTGGTGTGATAGGGCCACATATGTCAGCATGGATGAGTTGAAGTTTCGAAGATGCTCTCCAAGTGCTCTTCTTTGGAATTGGATCTCTATGCTGCTTTCCAACCATGCAATCAATGCACACAGTTTTTGAGGCCTCGAATTGTGGTAGTCCATTCACCATCTTTTTGTTTTGAAGAGTCCTCAATCCTTTATGACTCAAGTGTCCATATCGGCAGTGCCAGAGATGTGATAAGTCTTGTGTGGCTGTGTGAAAGCAAGCTGGTTTCTTTGGTTACGACGCAACGAACAAGGTAAACATTCTATTGGCAGACATCTCTGCTTGAATGATCAAGCCCTTCTCAGGATGATAGACTTTACACTTGCCGTGTTGAATAAGAATTGCTAAACCTTTCTCCTGCAGCTGCCCAATGCTTAGTAAATTGTTCTTCAGTTCAGGCACATAAAATACCTCAGTGACTATATGATTGAGTCCATTCATTTTCAGCTTTATATTACCCTTCCCCATCACTGTCATTTTTGAGTTATTTCCCAACTTCACCATTTGCCTGAAGCTTTCAGTAAAGTCGCAGAAGAGAGCTTTGTCTCCACACATATGGTTATACAGCCCGAATCTAAGAACCAAACATCCTCCCTTTTGTTTCAACATAGGACATTAACAACATCACTTCTTCTTCTCCAACCTCAGCATAATTGGCCTCTCTGTCCCAACTTGGGCATTCATATTGAAAATGTCCAAGTTTGTACACTTGTAGCATTCTATAGTAGCTTTGTTAAAGGATTGACGTCCTCTGCCTCTGCCTCTTCCTCGAAAGGATCCGCAACCACGACCTCTTCCCCATGTACTTTCTTCATGAGTTACCTTTAGTGCTTGCTCTTCTCCTTTGTGCCTATGGAACTTCTGCTCGTGAACAATTAAGGAACTTTGCAGTTCATCAATTGATAGGCGATCAATGTCCTTTGACTCTTCAATTGAGCAAACAATATAATTGAATTTTTCGCTCAATGATCGAAGTATCTTTTCTACTATTGTAACATCTCTCATTTGTTCACCATGAACTCTCATCTTATTGGCAACAAACATCACTCTTGAGAAATAATCAGAGACACCTTCACTAGATTTCATTTCAAGAGTTTCAAACTCTTTGCGAAGAGCTTGAAGAATGGATCGTTTCACCCTTTCATTGCCCTCATACTTCTTCTTCATAGAATCCCATATCTGTTTGGATGTGTTCTTCTGTAGGATGGTTTCTAGGATAGTTCGATCGATGGCTTGAAATAGATAATTTTTCACCTTCAAGTCTTTCAGCTTCATCTCATCAAGCTTCTTCTGTTGCGCCTCTGAATACTGTTCCGCTTTCTGGCTCAACATAACCAGTCTTCACAAGGCTCCAGTACTCCTTGGATCTTAAAAAGTTTTCCATCAACATGCTCCAATGATCGTAATGACCATCAAAGCGAGGAATAGTGGGTTGCACAAAATTTCCTTCAGTCATCATCTCTCTTGCTGCTGCAAATCACAAAGGCTGCTGCTTTGTTTCTTCAAGCCCAGTGGTGGCTTTGATACCAGAATGTTGTGAGTCAGAACTTGAATCGAACAAGCTTAAAAATAAACTGGAATGATTCAACTTTATTGATCAACAACTTTGGCTAATAAATAGCCTTTACAATAACTAATTGAGAGAAAAAATAGCCGATGTTTTACACTAACGGATAAAGAACAGAGAAAGAGTCAAAGCTAGAAACTACCTACTTAATAGGGATTTATTAAACAGAACGAATCTAAAAAATAATGAAATTTAAACCTTGACATCCAATTCTAATTCCAGACCCTTATTTCTGTAAACCAAACAGGGCCTATATTCAATGGTAGAGTTGTAGAAGGAGGAGGTAGCTATGAGAAACCATTATCAGTGATTAAAGCTAGATCACTGATCATGCTGGGCAACATCGATAGCATGATAAGTGGCCAACACAAGTGTTGGTATGACGCTGGTTGATTAGATTTATATTATTCTGTTCAGCAAATACCATTGCTGCCTTTTCTGGTAATGGTTTAGAGGCAAAATACATGTAAACATATACATGATGAAGCATTATAGATGTTTGGGAGACTCACAACTTGGGGTCGGCCAAGTTCAGAGACATAATGACTTTTGCTTTAAAAATGGGCTTTACATGCAGAAAAATTAGAAAAATTAATAAACAAACTGCAAAAAAGATGATAAACAAAGTCACTAGGGCATGAAACAGATCAGGAGACCCAAAATCTGAATTCCAGATCTCCTGCATACAAGAACTTTGCCCACATCTATTCACAGTACATTACCCCCGTGAATTGAGAACATCTCTCATGCATAATACTATGTAAGATAATGAAATGTTTCCTATGTATGACTGTAATATTATATTGGTAGATGTAGGCAAGAGATCCAGACTCTGACCCATAAATGTTTGGATTCCAAATAGGGTTCATCATATCTAATTGGGCTTATATTGCCCAGCCCATCTGGATTCGAGTTTCTCGACCTTGACACAAGTTTTTCATTTGAACCTAGCCCAGCCCATGCAGGCCATATTTGGGCATGGATACCATTGTCCAAATATTTCCTTTGGGATATGACCTGTAATCAGGCTCACATCCGGATACGGATCGAATTTGGCAGGATTTGTTCCAGATCTAACCTCTTTCATGCCCTATATAAATCACCGAAGGAAGAATGTTTTTAGAAAGCTTGTATTTCGGTGGTCAGGCTGAAGATCAGGTTCTCAAATCAGCTTGATTTATATGACATTCTAATCTGATCATACGAGTGCTGGTTAATAAAACATATGACAATTAGGGGTGCAGCTTGGGTTGGATTTGTTAAAATTTGAATGGAGGGGTGTCAGTTGGATTGGATTAGGTCCAATCCAATCCAATCCAATCCAATGTGAGTCTATTATAAATGGACCAGGCCTAATCCAATTCAATGAATGTTTTAGACCATTTTGGACTGGTCCAATTCAATGTTTGGACCGTCTAATCTGTTCAAATTTGTTTTAGTTTAGATTAATTTAAACTCAAACCTGATCGATTGATACTTGTATTGTTATCTTCCATTAATGGACCGGATATTGGCTCAATCCAACCCAATCCAATAATCATGCATTCAACCATTGGGCCATGACATGTGTTTTAACAATAAAATAATATATAATTTATATTGTATATATAATACATGTATATATGTATTATTTTATACTTAATTTATTATTATAACTTATATTTATAAAAAAATTAAAATATGGAATTTGAGGCCAAATGTGTATTCTTTTGACACAAATAGCATGGCAAGATGCCCTTTTAACACGACACAGAGATCTCAAAAAATTACCCCAAATCTATATAAAGATCATCCCAATTGGACGAGTGAGCACAAACAACAAAGTCATGGCCTTCATAAGTTTTAAACTCATGAATCGTGACCCAGTGGTTAGATCGATCATCAATGGTCCAACCACTCGAGTTAGATTGTTTTGTCCAAATCAATGGATTTTAGTCAAAGCCTTGGGTTTTAATTCGCAAAACCAATCTGTAAACATGATCGAAAGACAGTTGAGCAGTTCGATCTTCCGGATTAACGGTGGATTGAAAACATTTCTGGTCGAGGTTCAGCCATTGCCTGCCACACGGTTCGGGTCGATTTGTCCGATCCGCTCCGATACGTTCGACATCCGGTCGAGCCGTTGAGGTTTTGAGACGTTGACGAAGGCAGACCCACAATCATTCCAAAACCGTGCTGCTTTAAATCACATGGCGGGTGACATTCGCGCCCTTGTGTTCTTTTCTCATTTCCCTCTCCACATTCCTCAGTTCTGCATCTCGCACTGGGCACCATGGATTCCTCCACCGAGTCTTCTCTAATCGCAGCGTTAGAGAACTCGGATTACAGAGGCATTCATCGGCGGTTCTCAGATTACTTAAAACCCTTTGCAGACTTCATTGTTCTTAGCGAAGATGCAGATTCGAAGAAGCCGAAGAAGACCCAGAAGAGCAAGAAGAAGACGGAGCCTGATTGGACTCAAATCCGTCCTCTCGCAAAGAAGTTTCTCCCCTTCCTCAATCGCTCACTTTCTCTCTTACCGAAACGCCTCTCGGAGTCACCGAAACCGGGCTGCGGCGAAGAGGATGAAAGGGCCCAAGAACTGTTCGATACTTACAAGCTCTGTCTGGATTGCTTGTCGTGCCTCTCTTCACAATTGTCGTGTAAACCCTACTCTATGCATTGCCAGAGGATTCGATTGGTGCACTGCTTTGAGGCTTGGGGGCGGTTTGGAGAAGCTGAATGTGAAGTGCGTGTCATTCTTGAGAGCCTCCGATCAATTAGTTTGGCCCCTTCTGGTTCTAAACCAGCGAAGGGTAAGAAGAACGAAGATGGGCTTTTGCCGGATATGACGAAGGAAAATGCTGATCCTGACCTTGCTTTGTTGCTTGTGGAGGTAGTTGCAACTCTTGTTAAGTGTACTTTCATGAGTAAGAGCAAAGACGGCGGAGCTTATCGAAGTGTTCTCAGTTTGTTGGATCAGCTCGGGCCATGGTTCAGGTGTGAATTTGGTCTTTGTCAAGTCCTTACTCTTGTTTGTACCCTACACAGTTGAGTTTGTTTCTAACATTGTTAAATCTGAGGTGATGTAACTTATTGAAATGTTTCCATATGAAAATTGTAGGGTTCTTGATGCTAAGGTATTTGAAAGGTTACACGGCTTGCTTGTGACCAATCTCAACAAGTGCCTGCTCTTCATGGTAGGGGAATCTACATGTTTTGATGGGGACTTGTTAAATTCTTTCTGTATGATAACATTGACCGAGTTCTTGAAATCATCTATGAGGGATCAATTTGTAAAGGTTTGTGTTCACTCAACCCTCATCCACTTAACTAGAATTTTCTTTTATTTTAATTATTTCTTTCTCTACTGCGTCATTCTACAAAGCCTATAAAATTGAAACGTCCAATATGCAGTTTGCCCGCAGGATTTGTTCATCTCTATTCTTACATCCGGAGAGTGGAGTTCCAGTCATCATTGACATATTAAGATGTGCCCTGATTTCTATTTCTTGTGAATGCAAGGTATTTGCACATTTATTTCATTCTTCTAAAACCCCTTTTTTTTGCTAAAATCGTTCACTATTTTTTTTTAACATAAGGTATTTTTAAAAAGATAAGAAACTAAAAATAAATTATAAAACCAATTTTTTAAGTAGGAAATAAGAATATAACATTTTTTTATAAGAAAAAATGTACAACTGCCTAGCAGCCCAATGGTGACAACATCACCATAACATTTTACTTATTGGATCTTATGGATCTGTCCCAAGTTTTACATATTTACAACTCCCGACAGAATATTTGGTTTCTGTTTACACCCTCTTTAGCCAAAGGTATTAGCAAACCAATTTGCTGATCTATGCACCCAAGAGTATGTAATGCTTTCATTCCTTTTGCTGCTTTAATTTCACCCATGGTATTCCTTTTTTATTGAAAACAGGTAAAGTATAATGGCATTAAAAGGAAGAAAAGAGAACAAAACCATATACAAGAAGATGCTGTACACATGGATTTACAAAACACTGTCCAAGCAATCCTATACTCACCAGCCCTGCTTTACAAAAAGATATTCTCATGTGCAAAAAGTGTTGTAATTTCTATCCTTGAACAATTTGTTTACAGAGAGAGCCAAGACATCATTTTGCCCACTATTCTCTGAATATCATATAATCTTTGAGCAACTCCACCATAACCTCTACTTCCCAATCATTTAAAAGTCTCCTGAACTGAGGAACCCACACCACACTGCCCTTTTGCACCTGCACATTTTCTGCCACACTTGATTCTTTGTTTACTGCCACCTCAAAAAGAGCAGGAAAACACTCCTTCAGCAGTCTGTCTTCGCACCGCATGTCTTCCCAGAATTTTACCCTGAGGCCATCACCGGTTTTAAATCTTACTCCTTTTAAGAAAAGGGTAACGGGCTTTCTCAAAGCCTCTCCATAAGGAGCATCCATAATTTTGATTTAGGCTTCCTGGCTCCCAGCCTGAAATGCTGACACTGTACTTAGCTGCAACCACTCTTATCCAGAATCCTCCCTGAGTGTTTCCATACCTCCAATACCACTCGCCCAATGCCCAACAGGGCAGTGTTAATGTCCATTACATTTCCTTTTTTTTTTTTGGTAAAATGGGAAAATACAATTAAAGCTCAGGGGGAGATCATTGAGCCCATGAGTCCACAAAATAATATGATTTAGGTCCAAGTCATTTGCAACACTATTTGATATATTCCTACTATGACCTGTATTTTCTAGCCAACAAGCAGCCTTATTTCCTTCACGGCCAAGTTTGCGAATAACCAACCTCCATTTCAGTTTCTTCCCTTATCCTCATTCATTCACCACCCTCTTGTATCTGCTGCTTGCTGCAGTTTTGTGAGCTGTCTTATCCATCCAGCATTCTGCAATGTTGACTGAGGTTCTTCGCAGCTTACCTATTTAAATCATATCGTTAGCTCATTGCCTACTTTACATTTTCTTGTATTCTCTTTAAAGAATGCCATGGTTACTTAGGGATGACAACATACATATTCACCTTATTGTCACCTACTTAGAATTTATTTTATTGCAATCAAATGTCTAGAAGAGGACAAAACCTAGATATGGCTAAAGAAGGGCTGTTTTGTAAAGTAGATCTAGAGAAGGTGTATGATCATTTGAACATGGATTTCCTAGATTACATACTTGGTGGTATGCACTTTGGCAGAAAATGGAGAAATTGGATGAGAGTATGAGTATCAACTTTAGGGGCCATTACTTGGTGTAATGGTAAACCCTCAGAGTATCAACTCTGAGAGTGTCCACTTTGTTCAAAAAATTCCAAAGGTTAGGATTATATCAACTTTGGGACCAACATTGGGCAATGGTCTTTTTTTATGTGTATCAACTCCAAAATTTTCAATCCCATTAAGGCTGCATTTGGTATTCCTTATTTTAATGACTTATCTCCTTTTTGCAGTTAAAATGTCCCTATGAATACCGAGTTTTTAACTGCAAAAAGGAGACAAGTCCTTAAAATAAGGAATGACAAATGCAGTCTAAATGGGGAATTAACTGGATTATTTAATAGCTCTAGAGGGCTCAAACAAGAGACCCTCTGTCATCATTGTCGTTCGTTTGTGCAATGGAAGAACTTCCCTCATGACAAAGAGCAGTGGAGAGTGGGGCTCTACAAGGCATTGAGGTAAACGAACAAGGCAAAATGGTGATCTTATTACAATACGCTGATGACAGGCAAAATGGTTTGAAGTAGTGTCTGGTTTGAGGGTGAATCTGAGCAAAAGTGAAATCATTCCCGTAGGCAAGGTGGAAAAACATTGAAGAACTTGCTGGCATTCTTGGATGTAAATTCTGAAATCTTCCCACCACATATTTGGGTTTATTTCTGGGTGCCAGATGTGTAGCAAAAGGCATTTGGGACCCGGTGATAGAAAGAATGAGTAGGAAGCTAGCAATTTGGAAGTGCAAATACTTATCAGTTGGGGCAAAGAAAACTCTACCAAAGAGTACCCTTTCCCAACTACCCACTTCTTATTATTATTCCCAATACCAGCAGCAGTTGCAGACAAATTTGAGAAAATTCACGGGGATTTCCTTTTGGAGAGGACGGCAGGATAGAGACAAAATACAGCTTGTATAGTGGGATCTAGTTTGCTTGCCTCAAACAGTGGGGGGCTTAGGGATTTAGAAAGTGAAGGAGATGGATATTGCACTTATTCTAAAATGGTTTTGGATATTCTGTACTCATCCAAACCTCCTCTGGAGACAGATTGTTTTGGAGAACTTTAGGGCTAGAAACTTTAATTAGGATCCAGGTATCAATGAAGGTCCCTATGGCTGTTCTATCTGAATTTCACAATAAATTTCTTCCACATACTGTTTGGAGGTGGGTATTGGGGACAGAGTCTATTTTTGGAGAGATATATGGTGTGATGATGGAGCTTTGGTGGAGAGATTCCCTTCCCTATTTGTTCTAGCCGAAAATAGAGATTCTAGAGTGGTTGATGCTTATGAAACCAAAGGTGGATTGACCTGGCACCCATCTCTAAGACGGAATCTAAACTCAGCCTACTTAACTTAACACGTCCAAATCCAGATCAGGAGGATGCAAGGTGCTGGAGGTGGGAAAAATCTCGATTTTTCTCTGTTAAATCATGTTACAAGCAGTTGATCAGCACTCAGAAGGGGCATAAACATACAATCTGAAACCTGTATGCTGTGTTTATCTGACAGAGAAACCACAAACCATCTGTTACTGCAATATCCGGTGGTTAGAGGAATATACTCTCACTTTTGCAGCTTGATCAACCTCATCTGACAGGTGGTGCCTTCTGGAGAGGGTAGCAGCCGCAGGACATTTGAGTTCCTGGATGGTGAAGGGCCTAGCAAATAAGAGAGTAAATTATGGGGTACCATACCTGCAGCAGTTACCTGGTGTATTTGGAAGGAGATGAATCCGAGAATATTTGAGGCAAAAAGCTGTTCAGTTGATGTAGCAGATGCGTTAGCCAAACAAGGGGTGGGGAGAGACTCATTGTTCTGGGTGCAATTGTTAAGGGATCTGGTTATTTGGGGGACAGATAAGAGGTTTTATGTCTCACAGTCTCTCTGTATTTAATGTCTTGTACTTTCATTCGTAATTAATAAAATGCTGTTATCGATAAAAAAAGCTATTCAGTTGATGAAATCTTTTAAGTGATACTTGGTGAGTTGGTGTCACTTACTCTTGGTTGGCTGCAACAGATCTTTTAAGAGGCATTCCCCATTAAAACTATTATGATCCTGCTATTTTGTTTTTGTAAAAGTTGGCAGGAGATCTTATGTACAGTGGCTCACCGTACATGCATTTACTTGTACATATTTATATTAGTTAAAGCAATACAAAGCTTTACCTTTTTCTCAAAAACATAGCTAAAAATCATTTTGTTTACAAATCCAAACCACCTTAGACAAAAAACCAAGAATACCTAATATGCTTTTCTACTCAACTAAGTTATATTACTTAGTTTGGAGGTTGCACCTTGCGCCTCTTTGTGGGGAATTGTATGATGAATACTTGGTTCTTTATTTAATAAAATTTTTGTAATGGTGTGGGGAAATTGAAATTCTTTGGTACATTTTATACTTTTATTTCTATATCATTTCTAAGTTGTTTCCTATCTATCGACCATGCAAGAAATAACATGATTATGAAATTCTTTACCATGTTTTATTTCCACGTCATCTTTGAGTTGCTTCCTACCTGTTAGACATGCAACAATAAACATGATTATGATAGACACAACGTTCAAAATATCGATACCCCCGATACACATGTACATGCCTATTGGGTGAGTCAAAACTATATACTTTTTATTTTTTGCTTGACGAACTGACAGGGGGACTTGTTACATCGTCTATTATAACTTAAAAACAACAAAATCTATAAAAACCTTTTAATAATGTATCAATGACAAAAAGATACTATATGATATTCCTGGAATGGGGTGTATCATATCAATATTTCGAACCCTGGATAAACATGGTTTCAGTCATCTAGGTAACACTTGTACTTAAATACCAAAGGTTAAATCTAGTGTTATCTGGATGGACAGTCTTTTATTTCAATACTATAACTTGAAAAGCAATTATGCTTACTTTTTATTTCATTAATGTGTGCAATGGAGTATGACATTTATTTGTTTCATGGCAGGTGGCTATGGTGTGCAGTGTAAATGAGTTTCTTGATCTAGCATGTTATTGTACCAACAAATGTAGAACTGCAAATATCAATACAGACAAAGTTGCAACACTTTTTAATGAAGTTGCAAGTGAACTCCATCATGTATATGATTATCCACCTGAATACCAAGTAATCCTGTGTGTGTGCGTCTGTGGGTACAGATTGGCTGCTAGAATCATTTCTGACAAAGGAATCATCCATATAGGTTGAACCTCCACTTGTTCCCTTCATCCTCTGTTCATGGGGCAAATTGCTGCCCAAAAGCCATTGCCAGTTATCCAAACTATGCCCTTTTCTCTTGGTAGATTTTGAATTAAAAATTTTAAAGCTTAGATGGCTAGAACATGATTCACAATTTGATTGTATAAATGTTATGTTTAAATCTTTTAGTTAAAAAATATCACAATTTCTATTTGAATTTTACAATTCAATTTGCAAATCTTAAGATTTGTTTCAGCAATTTGAATAAATTCAATTGGGACCTAGTTCTTTACTTGCTATCTTTTTTTTTTTTTGGTTTTATTTTTAAGGGTCTTTAGTTTTAAAGTCCTTACTAGAAGGATTTATTTATATTATTTAATACCTATTTGGAAACCTTATTGAGTTCATTTTCCATCATAAGCTAATTAAAGAGCCATTATATGTGGATTGATTGACTTTCAAGTAAACTTGATTATATCATCATAAGCTAATTAAAGAGCCAGTGTACAAGTAGTAAACTCTGTTGTATAAAATACATGTATGGTAGATATGCATAAAGCACATATTGTATCATCTTATGCTTGATTATATATACTTTAATTTTTCAATAAATTTCAAACAACAGAAACAATCAAGGATTTATGATAAGATTCACAATTTCATTCAGCTTTCTCTACAGTTTATAAATTATAATACAACTATTATTTCCATAACATTACTTGGGGGAAGCTTGAAAAATTGGTGCATAGGGATGATGTAGACTGGGAAGTGAACGCATTGCTAATAACTAAACCCTTTTTCTTTTGGAGGCTTTTGAATTAAAAAAAATGAAAGAAAGAACAGTTAATATCAGCTGGGGAAGCTCTAAAAGGTGGTGTACAGGGCTGATCTGGGTGACATGGGCTTTGCAAGTGAAAGCATGGCCAGTCCCAAGATTCCTTTATCAGACATAGAATTTGAATTGGCTGCATTATCTCTCCAAATGTCAGAAGTAGGGAAGTCTTCTTCCCTGCCAGCTGACCTATATTAGTGTGGAGAAGGATATAGCCTATTTAGATAATCAATTTACTAAGGTATTCTCTGTATTAGCCTTGTGTTTTTTGTCTGGTCCCTTTCCGTTGATGTTTCTATAACCCAAAATTTGCTGCAGGTTTCCTCAAGTGATTTTAGCTGTTAAAAGCTTCTTTGTTAATTAAAAAAATTTCTGGGACAAGGACCTTTTGTTTGTTTACATGGTTGGGACTTCTGCTCTGAAACTTGCTCATGAATAGAATTTGGAGAAAGGGAATAAATGGAGTCGTTCTTGGCCCTCATCCTTGACACTGATACTACATGCAAGATCCATGGATCTTTTTGCAAAATGATTTGTTTAGCAAGCCTTTGCCTCTTTACACATACACACATGGATGCACACATACAGTTTGTAAAATGTGATAATCTTTCTGCTAATGTCTTTTCCTTATGCTAAATTATAACCAATAAATTGTTCAGCAGGATTTGACACCAGTTGATTTGATTCTGAAACTCTATGCTGCCGGATTGTTCATTTCAAGCAATGATGTTCATTCAAGGGGTGGTGGAACTTCAATCACTGAAAGTTCAAAGGAAGAATTTGCAATTAGGTTATTGTTTGGAAATGAGGACAATCTACAACACCTGGATTCTTTGCTTCATTCATTAGAAAGCCACTTTTTCCCTGCTAGTAGTGAGAATGGTATATCCTATAGTGGTGGAGAAATGGACCCAAGGGGCATATCTTGCCTAACCATGGATTCTATGTTTGATATCTCTAAAACTTGCAAGCATAAGCATGGAGTAGCTTCTTTGCTATCCTACTTAAATGCCTTGGAATTTCTATGTCAGCCATTTTCTGAATTAGTAAATACAGCAAAGAAACATATACTTGCAGAGTCAGAAGTTGTTTTCTGTTCTACTAAAAACAGTTATATTCAGGATGTGTTTCATCAATTCTGCAATGTGTTTTTCATTTGTTTCAGGTAAGCCAGTTGGGTACTTTTCCCCTTCCAACCCTTTTCCATCCTTTCCCAATATATGTGCCATTCATGCAGCTTGATTTCTATATTATAACTGAATTTCATTCTGCTACATGGATCTTGTTCCACTGTTCAAGTCTATCTTGAAACAATGGATCTTGATCCATGTGGGAAGATTTGAGAGAAAATATATACTATTGTGAGCCTGACATAAGCACTCTCCTTGATCTGGGATTAGTACTACCAGAAAATGCTAAAAGATAGGCAGTGGTGGGTGAACAAGTACATAAACGTAAAAAAAAAAAAACATTTTAGATATTTTGCTAATGACATGTCTTGATGCAGATGCACATCAGAGAAGGAGAGAGACAGGTTTAATGATTCTCGCAAAACATTGCTACATGTAGCAGTGGCAGCTCTTACAGTCTCCCTTGGAATGAAGAAAAGTGTCCAGGTTGTTATTCTCATTTCCTGATATTGAAATAACAAATTTCCTTTTTTATTTCATTATATGTTGGCTTTTGATTCCCTTGGGCTGATACTATTAAAAGAAAAATAGCAGTGTTGTTTCTTTTATGGCTAAACAATTTTATTTGTTATTTCAGAGGAGTGTTGATTGCATTGATCACATTATTTCAAATGGTTGGGTTCAATATCAAGAGCTAAAGTTTCTTGTCGCTGCTCTCTATAATGTTGCTGTAATTTTGTACAGATCTAAACAAGTAAAGGAGGTATTTTTCTTAACAGACTTGAGATATATCTTGGATTTTGGTATGTCTTACATATTATTAGGAGATGCTTGGTTTATTTTATGTTACTAAATTGGTATTTAATTTTGTCTCTATGATGATTGCCTTAATTGTCAACTACTTTATGGCATTTAGATTGTTGATTCCCTTGGGAGGGAAATGTCCTCTTATTAGATTTTTTTTGAACACTAAACACCTCATGTGATTTTCTTGGCAACTACCATCTTATTTGCATGTTTGGTTTGAACATGTCTGTTTCTTTAGAAGGTAGCCTATTGATTCTTTTTTGCTTCTTTAATTTCACTAGGAAAGAATTTAAAGGAAGGTCTTTCAGAAGATGCAACTGGAGGAGATATTTTTGGAAAGAACCTTAAAGATACTTGATGTACTAGATCTAGATGTACTTTTTTTTGGTTTCTGTAGAGCATAAATAATAGTGGTGCCTTCTGGCATATTAGGTGAAACCTTACCAAGAAAACATCCGGAAAAGGATGCCATCCAATAAAAGGATTACAGTCAGTAAAGTACATTCAACTCCTCTATTAGCAAATGTTTTTGGCTATCATTCATGGGAATTTTGAAGTAAATCAAGATAAGATTGATCTACTAGAAAATTTCGGTTTTAGATAAAGATGGGACAACATCCAGTTAATTATAGGTGCTCCTTTGATTGGCAGTCTGACTAGGGAGATTTTGGGTAAAGAACTCCATTCTAAAGCACAGTAACATTGATGGAGTGGAAAGATAAAACTGGAATCATACAACTGTTTTGATATGGTTGGGATAAAGTTTTGTCGAATTTGAGTATTCCAAGGAACCGTAACTTTGACTTTCTAAGCTTCATAAAATTCTACTCAACCTGTGATGTAGGACCAACTCAGTTCTAGTCCTTAGAGAATGTTGACTGGTCTAGTCCTTTGATTAGAATTTTATGGTTGTTGATGGTTGTAATGTCTTCTTGAAGGAATAAGAGAGAAAATAGGGACACAAAGAAGAGAGAAAATACATGGAATCACTCACAGGGTGCCTAGAATACTCTAGGGCATAGGAATCACTCACCATAGTTAGCATAAGCTGAAGAAAACTCAATAAACTTCATTTCTGTGTGTAAAACCAGGGGCGGAGCCAGGGGTGGCGGAGGGGAGCCATGGCCCCCCTATTCCTTCAAAATTCCCTTTAAATCTATTTAAGTTCCACTTGTATTTTAGCCCCTTTACTCATGTTTCCTAGCTTTTGCCCCCCCTATCCATGTTTTCTAGGTTTTGGCCCCCCTCAATAAAAAATCCTAGCTCCGCCCCTGTGTAAAACGTCCATAGTCCATACATATTTATAGACTCTAAAGTCATAATAATCCTAGGAGTCAAACCATTAAACTTATAATGGTCCTAGGAGTCAAATTGTTAGACTCAATAATCCTAGTAGAACTCAAACTAAGCTGTCATATCCTACTTAGTGTTTTAAAAGCGCAAGGCGCAAAAAAGGTGCAGGGGTCAATTTGCGCCTGAGGCGCAAGGTGCATGCCTTTTTAAGCAAGGCGCAAAAATTATACAAAATGCTAAAAAATAAAAAGTCAGAAAATAAAAAAAGCCAAAAAATAAAAAAAAAGCAAAAAAATAAAAAAATATTAAACATAATATTAATAAAAACATAAACTTAAATTTTCAAATAAATGTTTTAAAAAACCTATTGTCTAAAATTAAAATACATAAACATAACATGTAAAGCATATTCAAATGAGAATTTAAAAATAAAATCAAACATCTAAAACATTTTCAAGCATTTAAAACCCACAATCTCTCTTTTTTTCTCAATTGCATTACTTCAAGTAGCTAATGTGACGTAAAACGTATTACATTCCTGATTCTACGAGCCGCGTTTGTGCCATGCCCCTTGAGGTAAGCCCAAACAAGTCTATGTTTGGGTCTTAAATTCTTAGTTCTCACTCAAAAAATAATGATTTTATAGTGTTAATTGCTTTTTAAGATGATGTTTTATTAGGTTGAATGAATGAACAACATTACCAAATAGGGGGTGGCACGGGGGCCTGGGGTGGAGCCCCTGGTCCAGCTGCTAGACTCAAAAAATGCAAAAAAGTGTCAAATTTTCAAAAGGCGCACGCCTGCGCCTAGGACTTGGGCGAGGTGCCTACCCTAAAATGCGCCTCGCCTGTGCACCTAGGCATGCCTCAGGTGCGCCTTTTAAATCACTAATCCTACTTATGTAATGACTCTGAAATTTTATACATAAACAAACTATACTACACAAATTAAACCCTTTCAATGGACCCCACAAAATAATTGCAAAATGACAAAAATACCCCTACTGTCCAAAAATACAAAAATACATAAAATTCCATAAAAATCCAAAATTGACCCTCCAACTCCTGCATCAACTTGTCTATGCAAGTGCCCTGATTTCTGTAAGTGATGTGGCCATAAAGCCCTTGTTTCAGTGATTTAAAAGGCACGCGTAGGCGCATAAGTGAGGCGCATTTTAGGGTATGTGCCTCGCCTAGGTCCTAGGTGCATCCCTTTCAAAAGGCGCATGCCTGTTGTGCCTAGGCATGCGCCTTGCGCCTCAGCCTAGGCGTATGCCTTTTTAAAATTATGTGCCTTTTACTGTTTTTTTTTGAGCCTAATGGCTGGGCTAGGGGCTCTGCCCTTGGACCCCCGACCACGCCCCTTGAGGCATGCCCAAACAAGTTCATGTTAGGGTCTTAAATTCTTATTTCTCACATAAAAAATAATGATTTTATAACTTTAATTGCCTTTTAAGAAGATATTTTATTGGGATGAATTAATGAACAACATTAGCAAATAGGGGGTTCTCGAGGGGCATGGTACAAAGGTGACTCATAGAATCAAGAATACAATATGTTTTACATCACATTAGCTACTTGAAGTAATGCAATTGAAGAAAAAAGAGATTGTGGGTTTTACATGCTTGAAAATGCTTTATATGTTTGCTTTTATTTTTAAATTTTCATTTGAATACGCTTTACATGTTATGTTTATGCATTTTAATTTTAGATAACAGGTTTTTAAAACATTTATTTTAAAATTTAAGTTTATATTTTTTATTAACATTATGTTTAATATTTCTTAATTTTTTGCATTTTTTAATTTTTTTGGCATTTGTTTTGAATTTTTTTGCATTCTTTTTGATTTTTACCTTTTTTTTTTGTATTTTTTGTGGCTTGCTTCAAAAAGGTGTGTGCCTCGCCTTGCCCCTTGTGTCTCAGGCACAAATAGTCCCTTCCGCTTTTTTGCATCTTGCGCTTTTAAAACACTGCCTTGTTTCTCCTGCTACTAAGGTTGATGGTTTTTTTTTTCCTTTGTTGAATCTTATTCCAGTCACTACATTTCTGCATCCAATGTCTTGATGGTTCTCACTCTGGACAGCTGTTACTTTGGTGGTAGGTAGCCCTTTCTCTCTAGTGGCATTTACTCTACTCTAGGTGGCCTTCTTGGATTTTCCATGCCAGATCTTACTCTGCTCTAGGTAGCCCTTTTTGTGATTCAAACTTGAGGCATGGTCATAGGTTCTTATGCCAATTGTTACATATTTGACCAACATGCCAAAAGCCTTAAGACTGTTGGAACATGTTAAACCAAGCTGTTTAACCTTTAGGTACGTAACACAATAGTCTGTTAATTCTCTAGCACGGAAAGGAATGGTAAGCTCTGATTTGGAATGGAGAGCACTAGGACCAGGGTTACACATGCAAAGACTTGTATTTTTACTTTTCACTTTGGCATGTTAGCTTGAGATGTTGTATTTGTTTCTTCCAATTTTGCTCTCTTGAGCTGTAAGTATTATTGCCTTTTCATCAGTAATCAATAAATCCCGTTTAATTGTTGTTAATGATAAGGAAAGTTATTAGAGGAAATAATGAACAACACGACATGAACTAGTTCAACTAATGGTACCATTGTAGCATAAATGTTGACAATCTCAGCTATCTTTTAGTTTTTAATTTTTAGGTTCTTTTGGTATATTTTTGTTTTTTTTTTTCATTTTGCTATTGTTCTTGGTCAGTTTTTGTTCAGTTTAGTTTTTTCTGGTGTGTCTGATCTCCTCTTGTGAGTCTTGTTAGTTTTATCTCCCTATTCTAAACTTTTTCTTCCTCTTGAATTCCTATTAGCACTAGCAGATATGACCTTTTTACTATAAATACTTAATTTTGATCTTACTATAAATAGTAATATTGTAGATGACTATAAATAATTTCATTTTTTTCCCAAAATTGTTAATTATTTCCATTCTTAGATTGTTTGAGTTTTAGAGGATTTTTGAAGATTCTTTTTCAGGATTTTTTGTGCATAGTAAAGTATCTTAGAGATATTGTCCAAAAATTCCAAGAAAATTAGAGACTTGCTTCAATTTTGATCATGATTATTCTCTAAAAGATGTGCCATGAAAGTGTATTTGAAAGTTAGGACTTCCATCCAAGGTGATGTTTTTTACTTGGGCTGCAATCCTGAATAGTATCCAAACCGTTGATAATTTAATGGTCAGGGGAATGGTGATGGTGCACTAATGCTCTCTATGTGAGAATTAGTGGGAATCAATCAGACACTTGCTGCTCCATTGCCCATATTCATTTTGTATGTGGGTTCAATTTGTCAAACTTTTTGGCAAGGTTTGATGATACAGGAACAGCCCAAGAAACCTGTGAAACCATAGCTGACTTGGAGGTGGATGCCCAGCAAACTCAAGCCCATAAGGTCCTCCGATGAAGCTGCGATACAGTTACAAATGAGGTGTTTTGCATGTATTTTGCATTGCAATACAGTGTCTTGCACCTTGCCATATGGACAACTTGGGTGGTGCAATGTTTCAGGGGCCAAGTTTGCCATATTGCAAAATATATCTTGTTCAAATCTCAATAGTTCTTTCCATATTCTCAAAATATAGAATCTTCTACAAATTTGGAAAGAAAGTATTCCAACACTTGAAAGAGAGATCTGGCCGCATCATCAATTTAGCAAGAGAATTGTGAGAGGTATGACTAGTTGGCAATAATCTCATAACTTGGACAAGAAGATACAGCTCATCTAGTTGTTTTAAAATGCAGAGGCGTAATGCGAGGCATTCCACTACCCGGAGGCGTGAGGCGTAGTTTAGAATGTAAGCGGCGTAAGCCTCCTCAAGAGGAGGGGGATGGGGAAGAAGAGGAAGGAGGATCTCCTTTTTCTTTATTTTTAATAAAAAAATTTTTATATTAAGAAGAATGAAGATGCATAACACTAGCTTAAAGGGGGGGGGGGTCTTGTTGAAGCGGAGCAAGACTCCCCTAGAACAAAAAAACCAAATTGGGCTGGCATTGGAAAGGGACTGGGAGGTCTGGGGGGCAAAGCCCCTGGCCCACTTTCTTTCCCCTTATCTTTCCTTCCCTTCCCTTTTCTTTTCTTTCTTTTTCTTTCCCTTCCCTTTCTTTCCTTTCCTTTCTTTTTTTTTGTTTTTTGTTTTTTGTGTCTTTTTATATGAAGTGTGTGTGAGGTGCATGAGGCATATGCCTCTAGCACGTCTCGAAAAATGTGTATGAGGTGTATGCCATAGAGGTGTCAACACCTTTGGCATATGCCTCGGGGCGTTTTGGGGTTGTCTTTCCTAGAGGCATGCCTCCAGCCATACGCTTTTCACACCTTTTAAAACACTGTATTTGAGTATCCCTATAGTGTTTTTGGGGCGACTTATTGGTTTTTGGCTGATAGTTGGTCGAGATACTATTCATTCTTTAATTGCTTGGGTTCAGATTTTTTTAGAAATAATTGAAGGTTGGTTGATCTCAAGAAAGGAGTATTGAAACTTTGCCAAAAAAAGTGAGAAGAATTAGAGAACTTTTCTGTTCAGCATATTGGGTGAAATGTACTGTAGTACACAAAGATTCTAGTATACTTGGATTTTTCTGGAGTGACTGGTTTGAATTCTTGAGGTTTCTAAGGCCTTTGGAGTGAGTGCCTCTTATTTCTCTAGTTTCTAAAAGTCCTTGTAGGGGTGATCTTTTGTACCTTGTGTTTGAGACTGTAGTTATCTTCTGAATACTGATTTGTAGAGTTTGATTCTATTTTTGATTGTATAATTGTCAAAGCTTGATATGGATTCCATTGGAGTGATTATTAGGACAGTCTTGTTTTATGTGCTTCTAGGAAGAGTTCAAATATCCAATTGAATGCAGGAGGAAAATCAGATCTGACAATTAAAAGTGTAAGACCATGCGACTGGTCATCACACATTGCTAGTACTGTGATGGGACAATGGCATAGCAACATGAATTCAAGTGATTGCAACTCACCCACGTTGATTTGTGATGGATGGGGGAATGATTCATTAATTTTGAGCTTATTTGTTTTGGTTGAAGATCCTTGGTGATGCACGCTGTTGACTTGTTGAAGTGTTTCCAACAGAAAGATTCATGATTTTTCTTGGCTATTGGGCTGATTCTGATCATAGGAGTACTTTGGTTATGCTAAGTGTTACATGTGGGGTCTAGCCTGTTAATTTGATTTGTCTATTTTTGGGTTAGTTGTTTTTAAAATTTCAGTTATTGGTTAAGTAATGTAAGGGTTCTTTTTATTTATTTTTTATTTTTTAAGTTGTTGTGAGTGGTAAATCGTACCTTTGGGTTTTCATAGTCTAGGAAAGAGTTTGACTGATCCTAGACAGTTTGTATGTTTGAGTGAAGCTGCAAAGAGTGTGCCTAATGAATTTGGGAGATTATTTTCTTCTTGTGTCACTGTAGGTATTGATTGACAAAGTTCTAGAGTGATTCTAGGAACCTTCTGAGTGATTCCTAATTTTTTTCTTATGCTTTTTCTTTCTTTTCTTGTCTTCTTTCTAAGTTTCCTAAGTAGCCAACAACTATCAAAGATGGACAAAACAATCAGAAACCATCATTGAACACAAAATAAGGGATGATTCAATTTATCTTGGGTAGGCCAAGAAAAAAAAGAGATCTTGGGTAGTTTTTTCTTTCAATTTTCTTCAATGCTCAATTTTACACTCTCTTTAGAGAGAAACTTCTCACTCTGAATCATCCCTAGAAAACTTTGGTTGAGCTAGGTTTTGTTCAGCTACCCCCATATTTTATGTATCTGCTCATCCCATTTAAACAGTTTCTAAAATTCCCTCTAGAACCATAGTTTTCAAAAGTTTATAACTTTGAAACAATCTACGAATCTCCAAATCCAATTTTCAACTTCAGTTTGCCACCTCAAAGGCTCCTTTAAAAGAGTTTAAAGAAATTCTATTTCAATCTTAAGATACTGAATTTTTTTGTCTCTTTCTAAAAATTTGTACATATTGCAGGAGTTTCATCCTTAATTGCTATCATACAGCCCTATAGCCCTGGACCTACCTTCATTCACCTTCCCTAGACTTGTGCCTAGCCTTCAAACCTAAGCCTTCAAATTTGCATTATTGGAACTTTTTTCCACTTTTCTTTATTATTAATTAATAAAATGTGATGAATTAATAAAAACATTATTTTCTTTTAGTTTTCTATAAGTTTGTTACCAGTTCAGCCTTGGATCATATGAATCCTAGTTAGTAGAGTTATTTATCTGGAAAATACTTTGAGGGAGGAGAATTTTCCTGAACCCCCTGAACTGGTGAGACATATTATCAATACTTTTCTGCTCATGCAAATGGGTTTAAGTTTCATCCTGCGCTCTATCTTATGTGTTTATTGCTAAATATATATTAAAAGCTCTCAAAGTGATGTTCTGTTATTAAATCTTCTTGTATTTAACATATTTACTGTTTATTCATGTATTATTCATTCCTCACAGGCTTTAGTGGCTTTGAGGTTATGCTGTAGAGCATCTTGGACTTGTGTCTCATGCCTTTGCCATAAATTTATGGGGAAACAAGAGGGTTCTCATGACTTTTCAGAAGATGCAGTTAAAGATTTTGTGAATGAGACATGTGCAAAAAGTGCTTTTCTTCTAGATGTTCTTTATCAATGTGGCAGTCCTGATGTGGATGAGAGCATTGTTGATAGTCTTCTGAATTGGTCTATTGCTGGGAATTTGCTTAAAGGGTTGAATGGTCCCATGTCTTTGGTGAAGCAATGGGTTAAGGTATGATTAGTGATGCTTCCTGCTAATTTTCACTTATTGCATATTTTGTACTGTTCTATCTGAACCTTTTTTTTTTTTTTCTTGATTCCAGATAATATGCAAAGACTATAAGGGTGTTGATATGGAGGATCATGTCCCAACCCTTTACTCTTTGCTTTCAAAGTCTTCTCCGACATGGTCAAAAAGGACAGTTGGTGTCATTTTAGAACAGGTTTTTATTTTCATTCTACAAGTTACCAGTCGATGCTCACTTATTGTCAGACATAAGTTCTCAAGCGATTTTCTTTTATAATTGAATTGGGTGTAGGAGCTTTTAGCATATGAAGAAATGATGGCACAACTTCCAAATTTATGCCAGAGAATGCAACTGGAAATAATGAATACTCTCCTGTTGGATGTATACGTTACAAAGGAGAATTGGTTACAGAAGTCTAGGATTTTTATTAGAAAAGGAGGGGCTTTTAGGGCTCAGGGAATTGAATACCTGGACAGCTGCATTCAATGTTTGTCAGAGGCTATATGTATTCTTGTAAGCTATTTCTTTCTTATTTTTCTATACTTTGTTATGTAGGTTATTTAAATTGAGAACCGACAATTAGGGCTGCAAATGAATTCGATTTATTCCAATTTGAAACTGATTCTTTTAAGTTGGATTCGGTTAGCCATAGTTGATATCAAATTGGATCTGAAAATGTGATCTGTTTATTAATCATATCAAGTTCAGATATTACTTGATCTGATTCTGATCTGATCCAATTATATTTTACATCTGCAAAATATTATTTTTTAGCATTAAAATTCTTTAGAATTAAGTGAATATTGAGGTTTAGATAAACTTATCTTTTTGTTTGTAATATATTGTTAGCAAATAAAAGCCTATTCATGGACCTCACCTAACAGCTTAACTGTTTAGGTTGAACCGTTCCTTGAGATCTAGATTGTTCTGCATTTAATTTTGTAAGTTTATGGTAATTTTGTATGAACTTATTAATATTTTAATCAATATGTAAATGAAATGTATACAAATCTGTATTTTATATATCTGTTGGATATCGAATCAAATTTGGGCCTCTTGGATTCTTATCAGATCTCATCAGATATACCCCTATCCAAATGCGATTCAAATTTGCAGCCCTACTGACATTACAAGATCCTTGTGTGTTTTTGAAGTTGGTTTGTCTTTGACATGTGGAATTTATTGAAACAGAATGACATATCTCGTGAGCCTTCCAGCAGTAGTGCTTCAGTACATCATCAATTAGCTATTGCATATAGCTTGCGTGCATTGTGTACCCAGGAGACTGAACCCAACTCAAAGGTGATAATGTGCTATGGCCCGTAGAGAAATGAGCTTGTGTTTTTCTTTATCAGATTTGATATTGACACCATTCCTTTTGTTTTCTATACTTTGTGGGATTCTTTTCCGAGCAGCTAATCTTGCATGATATTCATCATGCAGTAAAGTTATGGTTGGGTATAATCACTCAGGACTGTTGGTCTAATCATTGTGAATTTGTAACCGAGAATTTGATAACTTTGTTGTATCGAATTGCTGATCTATTGTTGTTGAAGGTGAGTTTTATTATCATTACTAGGTATAGTAGATTCCATGCATGTGTATTATGCTGGGAATCTTTCTCTATAATGACTTTGTTTTCTGATTGTGATCAATTTCTTTGTTGTATAACTGTAGGGCTCCATGCAGTTTCAGTGTGACATCTATAAGCTGATCATCATACTATTGAAACGAAAAAATGTGTCACTAGAGAAGAGCTTTTCCATGCTATGGGCTAATAGGAGGCTTGCCCATGCCCTTTGCATATCACCAGTTGATGAAGCTTTCATTGTAGACTTCTCAGAGCAATATGGTGTTCATTGTAACTCCATAGATTTCTGGATAAGTTGTTTAAAGGAATCCAAACCTCTTCTAATTGGATTTCAGCAGAAATTTTCACTTTCTTCTTCCATTTTTCCACTAAGAAGTCATCATCCTAAAAGTTATTTAGGTATTGAGCTCACCCTTGATGAAGTAAAAGAGGTCGTTTCAGATCTTATGTCAAGAGTAAGCTCCACCAAAGTAGCTCAGCTAGATCATTAGCTTATGGGTATTAGGCCACAGTCCTATATGTTTGATTAACTTTGGTGTTCTACCTTATGATAGGTTCCAGTACCCAAACATTCAGCTTTTCTTGCTGGTTATCTTTGTTATGATTTGGCTGAAAGATTAATTTCAAGTGGCCGGCTACTAGAGGTAACTTACATTACTTTTATATATCGATTCTGTACTAACCCAAATAATTGTGTTTGAGACTTTAAGCTCTGAGCTGCTGGTGTCATACCATAAAGAATTAAATGTCCACCTTTAAAGTGGTAAAACCCTTGTCTGTTGGACTCTGGAATCCTGCTCTTATAAGTTACAACTATCATTAGTTTAGTGATGGATTTTAATTGTACTTTATTTTAAAGTATAATTTACAGTAGGGTCCTTTATTTTATAAATATTTTTATAAATAACATATAATCTAACAAAATCTTAAGGAAACATCTTGGTTCCAGGGTTTATAACTTGTATTCTCTAACATCTACTGACTAATAAGTCTTTAAGATTTCTTTTGCATATGATTAGATATTAGAATGTATTTTTAGTATATCCATATGATATTTGTAATATATACCTTATTTATTTACTCATCCATATAATATGGTTTTATTTGATCAAAATGAAACCCTTAAACAAAATTTACCAATTTTTATAGAATGCCATATCATCCATTTTTCCTGGTAATTGGCACTATAAAATAATAAGAGAGGTTTAATAGACAAATCATTTTCCTTATATACTTCTTTCATTCTCAGCCATAAGAATGAAAAAGATGTGTGAAATATCATGTACTTCATAGTAGTCTGGTACCATTAGTCAAACTACCATTGCCTACTTCCCTATTTCTATTTGTTGGTTGTAGCTGCTATTATTTATATTATTTTGGTCATTCATTCTAATAATTTACAATTTTTGTTGTCTTTGGATAAGCCAAAACCTAAACTAAGAATTTTCTTTTCTCTTGATGCTTTTGGCCTTTCGTTTGTATTTTTCATCTTGAAATCAATATTAGTGTTTTGAAAAGAAAAGTAAAGTGTTTCTTTTAATTCTGAGTGGGGATGCCTACTGGAAAGCAAAACTAACTTTTTTAGAAGTTCAACATGACACAAAAATTAAAAAAAAAGATTGCATGCATAAGAATGCTCAAAATAGATTTTTTTTTTTTTTAATGGTAATCACTTAAACTAATAATCTCTAATAACTAATAAAATGTCTTTCCACCACGATTATTATTAAACAACCAACTTTATTTTGAAGAGTTTACTGAGTTGACAGGCAGTAGTCTGACAAAATTGCTCTAATTTATAAGGTCATGGATACTGGTGGAAGTATCCCATTTGCCATGACTGTATCATACTTCCATTTCTAGTTTTTGATTCTAAGTTTCATTTCAGAATACTTATACAAGTGTTTATGCTACAAGTGTCCATACAGTATCTGGTGTATCATTGGGTATATTGTGTCTGACATCAGAACCTTAGGCATGCACAGGTGTTTAGGAATCATAAATGACTGACTTTGGCAACACTACAGACAAGTAAAAACTATTGGTTAAAGAATTCCTTGGAAAAATGATTTTAGAATGTTTATTTAAATGTAAGATATAAATTTTCTGGCTTTTTTGGGTACTATAATTGATAAGCACAATTTATTTCTTTTTCCTTGCTGTCTTAATAAACAGAAATGAAAATGTCTCATTTCTACATACTATTTGCATTTTCTCCCTATTGGCATCTGTCCTTTTCTAATGAGTTTTTGCTGCTGCTTAGGCTCTTTCATATGCAAGAGAGGCTCGCTCCTTACGTAGTAAACTCTTAAAAGAGAAATTTATTTATTCCATTGAACAAACCAGAAACTGTAGTGAAAGTGGGGAAGCCACTGAATGCCATAAGTATGGTCATTTTAATCTGGCCATATTGGGATCTGTTGCTACCGAAGTTTGGCCAGGCGTAACTAACTCCGAGTCATGGGATATGGAAGACTGTATTCTTAGTCCATGGAATGTGCTTCAATGTTATCTAGAGAGCACTTTGCAGGTTTATTTCATCATCTTGTACTGCTTGATTTACAAAGTGAACTAGAATTCAGTCTTCTTTAGCATTATACTATCATCTAACTGCTTGTATTATGCATAGGTTGGAGTTATCTATGAAGCAATTGGTAATGGAGCTGAGGCTGAAGCTCTTTTACTTGGAGGGAAGAGTATCTCATGTATTCAAGGCTTACAACTTTTTAATATTGCCTTTTCATCTACATTGGGTATGCCAATTAACCTTTCTCTATGATACATGCAACCCCCTTACTCCAGCCACCACCACCACCACCACCAGTAGCATGACCAATGAAAATAATTCTTGATTTCACCTCCAGAAAAAAGATCTTGTGAGTTGATAGCTCATAATTTACTTTTTATGTTCCTCAGGGAAAATATACCATAATAAGAAACATTGGGATCTAGCAGAAAATGAATTGAACATTTGTAAGCAAACATTGGTGGATGTAAGTACAACTATTTCATGCAAACAGTGCAAGTTGGCCTTGGAAGTTTCAATTGATCAACAAATTGCAGATTTAACTAGAAGCCGATTTAGCTGCACCGAACAGAGTTCATTGAAGAGCTTAACTTTTGCAATAGACCTGTACAAATCATCCCTAGAAAAAATTAATCCTTCTGAGTGGGAAAACTCTCTTTGTATTCCTGTGAATATAAACACTGTTGAAGCCGGGGGATCAAGAGAAGTGGAAGTCAGGAAGCCTAGAAAGCCTAAGAATGCATCAAAACATACATCAAAGGAGCAAACTAAAGCTGATCATAATCCAAGGATAACTCGCTCCAGAAAGCAGTCTTCTGGTAATGTAAGTGTAGTTCTAACCTGAACTTACTCAATATTCAAGTGGCAATCATGTATTTGGTCGTTCCAATACTGTTATGCAGGGAGGATTGGTCATGCAACAGGAAACAATGTCAGTTGCTCATTATGGATGTGAAGAATCATGCTTTTGTGACAAAGCAAATTGTTGGACATGTTTTCTCATGAAAGTTATGGAAGATGGGTCAATGAAGGATTTCATTTCTACAAAATGGGAGCTTCACAACAGGCGGCTTTCAATAAGGTTACTCATTGGAATTGGTATGGAGAAACAGATTCTGACTTTGTTCTACTTGAGAATCTAAAACAAGTAAATGACCGCTACATGTTGGCTTTTTGGGGCTCCAGTGGATTTACCATCTAAGGATATTCTTTGCAAAATAAGGAGATGCTTTTCTTTTCTAGTTAGATAAGCTAGGATTTTGCTTACTAAAAAACATTCTAGAATTGCACTGGATATTGTTGTCAAGATTGATACACATTTTACTTTGTTGGATTTGCTGTTTTTTTAGGAAAATGCATAGGAATACATGGTGAAATTCATAAGGTACATGAAATATTTTGGCAATGCATCTCGGCACTGTCCAATGCAAAGAAATATTCTCATAGTTATGTTGGTATTCCACATACCATTTTGCTTGAATTCATTGATATTGGAAGACCAGGTGACATATTCGCCATTGAACGTGCTACAATTTTGTACAACATCTGTTGGTTTTCTTTGAAGAACTATCAATTAAAGGATACCAGGTATTCTGCAACTTTTTTTTTTTTTTTTTCTATTGTTTGTTTTTATGTGCATGTGAGTAATGGTGACTTTTTGTTACCTTTTTAAAAGGTAATGATATGTTGAAGGCAGGCCTTTGACGTAGGTCTCAGGCAGATGTTACATTTTCAATACTATTATTTATCAAAGTGCATATCTCTGCTGTTATCTTTATTTGAACTTAAATATTTCTTTAAAATAATATATTTAGGGGTTGATACTGACAGAAGTGGCTGAACTGAATGTCATTTTTTTTTAAACTTTGCAAGGGTCACCTGTTGTGATATGTCCCAAATTCAGATTTCAAGGATCGTTTCTTGGTTGATGCAAGCTTTTATTCTCTGCCGGGAGCTACCATTGCTTTTTCAGAAGGTTTTTTATTCTTTGTCTGGCCTGGTTCTTGTCATTTGTGATTCATTCCACTTCTATATTAGGTTTATTTCATGATAATGAATATGATACTCCGCTTCTCTATTTACCTTTGATGCTCATAGTTAGATTTTGATTATTTTCACTTGACTAGTTCCTTTGATATTTGGGGCATTTTCTGAGTGGAGAGTTGTGAATTCCTATTAGGGCCATAGCGGGGAGTGCAAGTCTACTAAATTTAAAACTCTTTCCCTCTATTGAAATACAAGCAATTTTCAGCTTAGTGGTAGTCATAGTTGTCAAGGTGATGCCTAGGCAACAAGGTGCCCTTGGAGGCTCACCTTGCCTAATCAGCAAGCAGTTTTGTATGTTGTGTTACAAAATACTTTTATATTCTTATTTTTTTTGAGATTATAATTATAAAATAGTAATTATTAAACTAAAATATTCATTTTGTGTGTTTATATATTAATTTCTTTTTATTATTTTCTTATTTGTTAGTGTTGAATCAACACAAACATAGCTAACTGTTATATTGAGCCCTCAAAGACTTAAAAAGCCGAACCAATAAGCAAGGAAGAACTTAAAACTTTGTCTAATCAACACACATTCTCTTCTTTTACTTCTTTCACCTATTCTTTTCTTCTTTTCTTATAAAAAAAAATAGGGGTTCAGCCCCTATATTTTTTGAATTTTCTTTTCTTTTTCTTCTTATGAAATTTGTTGATTTTCTATGCTTCAACATGAATTTTATACTTTTCTTATGAAAATTATGGATAATTAAGGAAATATGGTTATGGAATCTAGGGAACTACCCTAGGATACATGTTTTGAACTTCAAAAAATTCATCGCCAAGGCGACAAGGGGCCTCTATTCCATATACATACACACACACACACACACACACACACATATATATATATATATATATATATATATATAAACAAACAATTTCTTCTTTCTTATCTTATACTCTCTTTTCTCCATAAATAAGTTGGTATTAGAGCAGTGATCTTCATGTAGAGTTCTTCCAGGTATAACTCATGCAGATCTAGGATTCATGGCCTAAATTGAGTGTTGAAGAGGCTGATCAAATCATTATATGTTGTCTGGTTTTATATGGCTCTTGGAGAACTAAATGAAGGTTAGTTGAAGCTCAAGAATGGTTTGTAGGTTTTCCTTAAAATCAAGAAAAACAAGAGAATCTTTTACTTCAACATTATATGGTGCAATCTGCTGCAATGCTCAGGTATTTCTAGCATTCTTTCATTAATGTAGAGTGGGTGATTTGGTTGGAATTGGTTTCTAGGGGGTTTTCATTAAGCATCAACTTGTTTTCCAGTTTCTTCTAGTAACTATTTTTAGTAGAGGAGCTTCTGTACACCCAATGAATAGAGGTACTTTTTAGATTTGTAGATCGGCATTTGGATTGATGCTAATTATATTTTGAGCTTTTTAGAAGGATGGATTTGTTATGAATCCTTTAGGAGTGATTTTAAGCAAAATATGAATCCCAACTTTGGCTTTAGTGGTTTTAGGTATAATTTTAGCATCCAACTAGCCAATGTCAAATTTAGTTGGAATAATCATCTATAGTGGGCATAGTCTGTCTATAATGTATATGTATATTTGAGGGTGTAGAAGCTAGGGTACCTTACAAGCTTCAAGGATATGAGTGCTTAGTAGCCTCCTTTATATGAATTATGGATTCAGGTAGCCTCCTTTTTCCAGGTTTGATAGGTTTATGAATGCTTAGTAGAAATGTGGATTTCTTTAATCATAGTTTTCTTGATCTACGTAGACACATATGGAAGTGAAACTAGCTCACACCATTGTTAGTCCAAGTTACAAGATTAATGTTAAAGTTGGAAAAATCCAAAAACAATCAATACACGGTTTCATCAAGCTAGTACTGATACGCTTCCATATTAGTGTGTATTAAAATGTGATATGACCCGATATATAGGCATATTGTGTTGATACACATGGCTTATGCGATACGAACCTAGTCATAGTGTATCTTAAATGCATAATCATGGATATGGATATGATATGCCTCATATTGAGAGTATCGTATTTGTACTTTAAAGCTTGAACGAACCAGGTCAATTAAGGTAGATAAAATAAACTATTTTATAATTTGCAGTTTTTATTAAATTTTTTGGGGGAAATTAAATCTTAAATTATTCATTTCAATTTTTGTAATCATAATCTTCTATTTTCTATTAATTTTGTTGAGAAAATTTATTTATTTAGTATTTTTATATAACTGTTTTTCAAATAATAAGTTTGTTTGAATTTTTAACATATAAGTATGTGTAAAATAAAACATATAAATCATTTAATGTAGATAATATATATTATTTTTATAACTTTTAGTTTTTATTAAAATTTGGGGGAAAATTAAATCTTAAATTATTTATTTCAATTTTTATAATAATAATTTTTAATTTTTATTAATGTTGAAAAACAATTCAAAAGCAATCAATATACAATTTCATCAAACTAGTCACTGATATTCTTCTGTTTGTGGTTTATCCCGTATCCATGACCATGGATATGGATATGATATGCCTTGTATCGGGAGTAATGTATCCTACTGACTCAACTTGAAAAATCCGGGTCCTCCACCTCAGCTTGCTCTAGTAATCCTTATAATGTTGCTAAATTAGCTATTGTACTTGCTTGTCAATCTTCTTTTCCTAGTTCCTAGATTGTGGACTCTAGAGCTATTGGTAACATGACTAGTATGTCTTCTCACTTCACCTGTTATAAACTAGCTCCAAAGAAAGGTAAGATCATTGTAGTTGATGGATCTCATACTCCAATCTCGAGTCTAGGTGAAGTCAAGTTCACTCACTTGTAATCTTTTCATGAGCTCTGTCCTTCATGTTCCTCGGTTGCACAAAAATATTTTATCTATTAGTTGTCTTAACAAATCCCATAATTGTTTAGTGATATTTTTTTTCTTCACATTGTATTTTTTAGGACACGAGCATAGGGAGGACGACTAGAACTAGACATGAAGCTGATAGAGTTTACCTTTTTATCATGCCCCTGAGCAAGGATTATTGTGTTAGATCGAATCATGTCGAAGTGAAAATTTGAGTCTTTTGAAGTTGTGGCATTGCCATCTTGGTCATGTGTCCTTTTAAGTCTATAAAGTTTTTAATCCAAACTTGTGTTAGTCTGTGTCCAACTTGAGTTTGTAATGTGAAGTTTGTAATCTTTCAAAGCAATGTAGAACTACGTATTTTGCAAGTGATAGAGAAAATGATGTTGCTTTCAATTTGATACATATTGATGTTTGGGGCCCATATTCTATTTCTTGTATGTGCGTCTATAAATACTTTTTCATGTTCATTGATGATTACTCTCGATACAATGTAATGTGAAGTTTGTAAGTTTGTAATGTGTTTGTTCATTGCAACATCAATTTCATGTTCATTGCAAGTTTGTAATCTTTCAAAGCAATGTAGAACTACATATTTTGCAAGTGATAGAGAAAATGATGTTGCTTTCAATTTGATACATATTGATGTTTGGGGCCCATATTCTATTTCTTGTATGTGCGGCTATAAATACTTTTTCATGTTCATTGATGATTACTCTCGATACACCTGCTCTATCTAATGAAGAGTAGGGATGAAGTTCCCTCCATTGTTCAAAACTTCTTCAGGATGGTGGAAGCTTAGATTGATAAGAAAATCAAGATAATAAGTTTAACAATGCTAAGGAGTGCTTTGAAAAGCATCTATGACTCATTCTTTTTTTTTGATCAGTAACAAGATGCTTTATTAATCATAATAAAATTTGTGAAACCTTAAGTACAAAAAAGGGGAGGTAAACTATCTTAACTCCCCCACAATAAGGAACAAAGAAGAAAGCTAAAAATTAGCCCAAAACATAGATTCCTTAAGTGCCCCTTGCTTGGCTAACCCATCAGCCATTGAATTAGCGCTTCTCTTTATCCAACTGTATTTCACCTCAATATCCCTACTCAGTCATTTAAATTTTTTCTTTCCATTTCTGTAGCCCTACAAACCATTGTTGTCTTCCTTCAGCCACCTAATCACCACCTCTAAGTCCCCTTCAATGACCAAACATCGAATATTTAATTCTCTTGCTCTTTGGATTTTTTTCCAGAATTGCTAGAATCTCAGTCCTAAGTGAGTCACCCTCTCCAATTGGGCTTGAGAAAATAGCAATAATAATCCCAATCTCATTCCTGAACACTCTCCCAATCCTAGAAGGCCCAGGATTCCTTAAGCTACTACCATCAAAATTCAGTTTTATGAATCCTGAAGGAGGGGGGGGGGACCAAGAAGGTCTAGAGGTCCTCTTACATTGGGCCAAGGTAGCTATTTCTTTCTACTTTCTCAATATGTTAGCCATGGAAAAATCTGAGAATAGTTCCACAGATTTCAGCCAGTAAGTTACCCTTAAGTGTATCAATTCTGTTAAGTTCTCCATGGTTATTTGCTTGTTTGAAAAAAGTTGTGAGTTTCTCTCTTCCCATATGGACCAACACATTGCCGCCCTAATGCTTCTCCACATGACCTTCCCTCTTTTCTTAGGCCATCTTGAGAACAAAGGAGAGAACATGCTTTGCACACTTATGGGGGGATTCCAAGTACATCCAAAAAGGGAAAACACCCACTCCCAAATAGTTTTAGTAATCGGACAAGCAACCTTAAGGTGCTAACCTGTTTCCCCATCAGCTTTCCAAAGAACATACCTATTGGGAAGTAAACAGGAATTGGGTCTCTTTCTTTGAAGCAAGTCATTTGTGTTTATTTTTCCAGTAAAGTTTCCCAACAAAAACTACCAACCCGAGGAGGAATGGGTTTGCTCCAAATCTCTTTAATAGGAAAGGACAACCCAAAGGGAGTAGGAGGTTGGACCAAAGTCTCAAAAAATGATGCACAAGAAAAGGAACCAGAGGAGGAGGGGTCCAAATTCTGGAGTCATCCTTACTCAGGTCCAAGAAAACATTTTCAAGGATGGATAGCAAAGACGAAATACAACCCATTTATTTATCCCTGATTGTTCTTCTCAACCCTAGATTCCACCCAAAACTGGAAGTAGAATCAAAAGGAACTAAGAAAGAAGAAATGGGTTCATTTTTCAAATCTGACAGAGCATACAAGGAGGGAAATTGGTCCATCAGGGATGAATCCCTAACCCAAGGTTGCTCCCAAAATTTTATAAGATTACCAGAGTTCAATTCATACCTTATCCAAGGGGAGAAAACCGGAAGCAAACCATGAATGGCTTTCCAAGGGGAAGCAACTGTAACCCTTACCAAGATTCCTAGATCCCAGTCATTGTCTTCCAACCCATGTATGCTAGCCACTATCTTTGTCCATAATTTGTCCCTTTCCATTGGAAACCTCCATAACCATTTCCCCATCAAAGCCATATTTCTTTTCTTGATATTCCTAATTCCAAGCCCTTCTAACTTCTTACTTCTAGTTACCACCTCCCAACTCACCCTGTGATCTTTCTTCTCCTCTCCTGGTTCCCACAAGAAATCCCTCATTAACTTTTCCATCCTATTCGACACCTTTGTGGAAATCTTAAACACAGGCAGAAAGTAAACAGGAAGGTTAGCTAGGGTAGGCCTAATCAAAGTGATTCTCCCCCCTAGTGAGATTCTTCCAGGAAGCAAGCCTTTTATCAAATCTTTCCAATATTGGGTTCCAGAAGCTGTCCTCCACGGGATTATCTCCTAAGGGGAGGCCCAAGTAAGTCAAAGGCCATTCTGAAATTGCACACCCTATCAAACCTGCATATTCACTTACTTCCCTCTCCTCCAAATTCACTCTCACCATACAACTCTTATCAAAGTTCACTTTGAGATTAGACATTTGCTCGAATAGTTGTATTGCCAATTTCAAATTCCCTATCCAATTTATGTCCCCACCTTCATAGAGTAGAATTGTGTCGTCTGCAAATTGTAAGTGTGTAAGTGGTACCTGCTCTCTTCCTACTCTCCATCCGTTTACTAAGTTCTTCAAGTCAGCTCTATGAATCAGTCTCCTTAAAACATCTGCAATCAGAGTGAATAGGAAGGGGGAAAGTGGATCTCCTTGTTTTATTCCCCTCAAGGCAGGAAAGAAATCCGTCAAATCCCTCACAGTTCCATTCACCAAGATAGAATAGTGGCAGCTCCTAACACATCCCCAAATCCATTTACACCATGTTTCCAAAGCCAAAATTTCTCATCACCTCCACCAAGAAGGACCAATCAACTAGGTCATAAGCCTTCTCTAAGTCTAATTTGCAAACCACACCCTTCTTGGATTTTCTAAAACTTTCCTGACTCTCATTTGCAATAAAAAATTGATCAGTGATCTGCCTCCCCTTCACAAAAGCTCCTTGATTGGTTGTAATAATGGTGGGAAGAACTTTCTTTACCCTTAGAGACGACACTTTTGCAATTATCTTGTACAGACTATTCACCAAACTGATAGGTCTAAAATCCTTTGGTTGTGAAGCCTCTTTCTTTTTTGGGATCAAAGCAATAAAAGTGGAGTTTAGACCCCGATTAATTATTCCCCTTCTGTGAAACTCCTCAAAGGCCCGCACAATATCTTGCTTCACGATATCCCAGCAGTGCTAATAAAATGCCATCCTGAACCCATTTGGGCCTGGAACTTTTGTCCTATCCATCGAAAACATTGCTTCCTTTATCTCCTCTAGATCAAAATTCTTCTCTAACCCCTCCTTGTCCGTTCCACTTAGAGTAGGCCAATCCAGCCCCTCCAGCCAAACCCTCTCATTTACCGGCCTTCTAAAAATAGCTTTAAAATGATTTACAAAGGCCTTTGCTATTTCTGACTGGTTGGAAATGATTGCACCTTCAACTTCCAATTTTGAAATGAAATTCTTCCTTCTACCATTTTCCATTGAATGGAAAAACCTCATGTTTCTATCTTCCTCCTTTAACCATTTACATCTAGATTTCTATCTCCAGCTTATTTCCTCCTGAAACAAGAGATCTTCCATTTGCCTCCTCACACTCCATCTCAGCTCCTTGTCTTCTTCTCTAAAAGATCCCCTTTCTTCCTTCAAATCCAATTCCTTTATCTGCTCCATCAAATTCTGCTTTCTCTCCTCCAGTCTATTTGATAGTTGCTCTCTTCCTCACACTACCCAACCCCCGCACATTTCAACTTAGGATTCTCATTTCAACTTTAGGAATCAACCCTAACCCCATTAGAGATTTATTTAATCCCTTTCCTTCTCTCCCCTCTCACCCCAAACTTCCTATTCCCCTCAATGTCTCTTTTTAACCTCTCGACTTCACTCAATTTTCTTTTTTTAATCTTACTCTCCCCCTTCTTTTTTTTTTTTTTTTTGTAGAAAAGCTTTTAGATCATTTGGATTCTTCAGTTTACACCCTAGCTTTCCAACAAATTCTGCTATTGAATCCTCCTTACTAGTCTCCCCTCTTTTACTATCTTTGTGCTCTCCACTCCTAGCCATCTCCTCAACTCTGCCCTCAAACTCCCCGCTACAAACCATTTCTATCCCATTTGTAACCTTCCTCTTTAGTTCATTTATTTCAACTTCACCCATTATACTTTCAATGATTCCCCAAATTCTTTTATCCCTGCAAGTTTCCTCCACCCTCTCCTTCCTTTCCATCTCCCCCTGATGTCTTCTTGTGGCCTTCTGATCATGGGCTTCTGACTCCAAACTAGGAAGGGCATTTGGAACAATGGACACAAGAACACCATCAGTATCAAAAACTAAATGTATATAGTTGACGGAGTTACCTGGGCTCGACTGAGAATTTAGAGCAAGGTGCATAGGAGGACAGATGGTTGTCAAACCCAGTAAGGAATAGTTGGAGTTTCCTGTCTCCTTGTTTTGGACGGAAATATTCCTCGTCATTTAGTTCACACAAAAAGCGCTTCTCTTACCCGAATGTTTACCTCTCTGTGGTGTATCTCTGCTCAGTTTTGGGTTAACGTGAGCTAATGCCTTCTCAATTTCTTTCCTAGCACTAGGGCTCATAGTTTTCAAGGTGCCAAGGCGAGGCTAGGCGACTGGGGGTGCCTAGTCGCCTAGTCGTCTAGGTGATGAATTTTTTTATGTTAAAAAATAGATCCTAGGGTAGTTCCCTAGGTACCATAACCATATTTCTTTAATAATTATTCATGGTTTTCATAAAGAAAAGTATAAATTTCATATTAAAGTATAGAAAATCAACATATTCATGAGAAGAAAAGGAAGAAGGAAAATAAAATTCAAAAAATATAGGGGCTGAACCCTTATTTTTGTTATAGGAAAAGAAGAAAATAAAAAGTATTGGTAGTAGAAGAAGAAGAAGAAGAAGAAGAAGAAGAAGAAGTAGAAGCAGAATATATGGAAGAGGAAAATGTGCTGATTAGATAAAATTTTTAGTTCTTCCTTACTTATTGGTTCAGGTTTTTAAGTCTTTGAGGGTTCAATACAGCATTTAGCAATGTTTGTGTTGATTAAACCCTAATAAATAAGAAAATAATAAAAAGAAAGTAGTATGTAAACACACAAAATGATTATTTTAGTTTAATAATGCCTATTTTATAATTATAATCTCAAAAAAGAATGAACAAAAAAGTATTTTATAGTAGGAAGTAGAAAACTGTTACGCGATTGAGCGAGGCGAGCCTCAAAGGGCGCCTTGTCGCCTAGGCGTCGCCTTGACAACTATGCTAAGGCTTGGTGAAGGCTTATCCACTTGTGGGCATTGGATTTGCCCCCCATCTATTTGAGCTGTTCTGTTGGTGATTTCTGTCTTGTTCTTCCGTACTTCCGCGATCTCCTTTTGTGTGCCCTCCCAATCTCCAAGAAATAGACACTCCAGATTTAGTCTCCCTGTTTTGATCTTCTTGGAGTTCTTCATCTTCCAAACTCCCTAGGCTTGAGGTCTCTCCTGAACTCTCCTCATCTTTGTTCTCCGAACTGTAGCTTAACCAACCTTTATCTTCCTCTTCCCTTTCTTCTGTTCTGTCCCTCAAGTAGTGCGGATTAGGGCGATCTATTGCACAAGAAGCTTGTTCGTCAACACCCCGCTGAGAGACCCATCTCAGAGATCTGGGTTCTCTTTCTGTTTGCCGCCTCTGTACCAGGTTCATTTCAGCCGCGCCTATCTTGGAAGATGATAGATGGGAATCATCTACCATCTCCCTCTCCCTCACCCGACCCACGTGACAACTTAAAAAGTCACATGGCCTGCTATGAACCTCCTGTGGTCTAGTAGTTGGCTCGCCCCTTCTTCTGGCCGGCTCAGATATCTATGACTCATTCTTGAAGAAAAAGGAACAATTCATCAGGCTCATATTTCCATACTTTGCAAAAGGTGTGGTAGAGAGAAAACATAGACATGGTTGAAGTTGCCAAAGAGCTACTTTTATAGACGCACGTGCCTACTCATTTCTTGGGAGATGCAGTTAAAGCAATAATGTATCTCATTAATGGACTTCCTTCATGGATTCTTCACCTTTAGTTTCCTCATCAATATCTTTTCCCTAATGGTCTCATCTTCTGTCTTCCTCTTAGTCTTTGGTTCTAGTTGTTTTGTGTAGGAAATTGTGGACCCCACATTAGTATTCGTGTGACACCTTGGGATGTACTTAGATTTAATCAGCTTTCCTAGTAGGATTAGTTTCTTTTTATTTTATCTTATCTAGGATTAGTTTTAATTTTAATCTTATCTTATCTTGCCATGTAAGCATTGAGTTATTTTACAATTAGGAAATTATGTATATAAATTAAGGGGTGGGGCGGCTGTTTCAATACACCAACCACTCTCTTCTTTCTAAAACCTCTCCACAAGTTCTCCCTCTTCATCTCTCTTCTTTTTCTTCTCCTCTTCTCTCTTCCTTTCTTTATTTTCTGTTCAAAACCTAGGAGATATTTGTAGTCTTGTACGACTACTTGGTATCAGAGCAAGATCTAGGGCTTCTCATGTGAGTTTGATCCAGCTGACCACATGAGAAATGCTTAGGGATGGAAGAATAGAAAGATCAGTTCTTTGGCTGATTCTTGGAGGTTATCTATAGCAGCAGGCCAAAGATTGGATCGATCCTTGATAACTAGGAAGAATCAGAGAAAGATAAGAGGATCAAGATCAGGCGGCTATCAGAATTTCAGAGGAATTTTGGTTTGAGATCAGCCTTTTTTCTTTTCAAGACTGGAAGAGACGATCAGAATTTCAGAAGTTCTTTGATCAAAAAAAAAAACAGTGTTTCAGAATTCCCTGGTAAGATTTCAATCTTTCTTAAGATTGGCAGCAAGAATAACTTGATCTAAGAGGTACGGTTAGAAAATTTTCTCCTTTCTATATTTCTTTTGGGGTTTAAGAGAAAACCCTCGGGATTCAGGACTGTTATTATTTCAGGGAGGTAATCAGATTTGTCTCCCTCGATTTAAAGTTATTCTTTACTCTTTGGAAGACCTAGTAGAGCTGTTTCACCAGGACTGTTACAGCTGAATTAGTTTTTTTTTTTTTCTGTTATCAGTCTCAAGACCCAGTAGGCCGATTACCACAGTAGTTAGAAAGGTTTCTTTTACTGAATCAGAATTCTTCTAGTCCCACTACTAGTTACGGACCCAGTAGGCCAACTGGTATAATAATTAGGAAGTGCCCTTTAATTAACTCCTAAGAATGGAGTTTAAGAGCTAAGGAGAGGGTGTTTTTGGGACTGGTTTAGGTGGCATGACTGAAAACACCTTCCATATTACAACTGTAAAGTTTGATGGTTCAAACTACTTAGAGTGGGCCGAATTAGCCATGATGGCCATTGGGGGAAGAGGAAAGCTGAACTATTTGTTGGGAGATGTGAAGGAACCAACTAAGGAGGATCCCACTTATGCTAAGTGGATTCAGGAAAATTATTTGGTGATGACATGGCTGTGCAACTCCATGCAGCCACACATTAGCCGAAATTACTTATGGGCAAAAACAACTAAAGAAATATGGGATGTTGTGAAAGAAACCTACTCTTAGCCCCTTAATGTTGCTAGGGCTTATGAGTTGAAATGTGAGGTTAAAAATCACAAACAAGATCTCTGTTTATTTTTCAACCCTAAAATCTCTATGGCATGGGATTGACCACCTTAAGACAATTGAATGGGAGAGTCAGAAAGATGCACAGACTTACAGAAAGCAAGTTGAAACTAACAGAGTATTTGAGTTCCTAGCTGGCCTAAATTCTGAGTATGATATTGTAAGACAACAGCTATTAACAAGAGAAAGTGTGACTCTGTCTCAAGCCTATTCCCTAGTGCACAACGAAGAAACTAGGAGAAAGGTTATGTTACAGCAGCAACCTTTCGAATCTGCCCTAGCAGCAATTAAGTCCAAGCCCGGGGGAGAAAAGGAAAGGGATATGAAGAAAGAGGCTAAAAAGGACTTAGTTTGTGAACATTGCAAGAATTCTAAACACACTAAAGACACTTGTTGGAAGCTGCATCCACATCTAGTTCCAGCAAAACTCAGAAACCAAAAGGGGAATGCCAATATGGCTGTCAACACTGATAGTGCAGCCTCAACGGCCTCAAGAGGCACTCCTCTAGACACCCTAGTTGCTGTCCGAGCTGCTCTGACACAATTGGAAAGTGAAGTCAGTAACGCAGTATCATCTCCTCAGCCATCATCAGCTCCTTCAACATCATCCTTTGCTCAATTAGGTAATTGGGCCTCAGCTTATCATGCTTAAACTCCAGGTAATACAGAACATTCTTGGATAATAGATTCAGGAGCATCTAACCATATGACTGGCTTGCCATCACCTTTCTCTATCTATCATTTTTCTTCTGGTAAGGACAAAGTATCCATGATGGATCCCTTGTTCCTATTTCTGGCAAAGGGGACATCAAGTCGTCTGATTCAATTTCCCTATCCTCCGTCCTGCATGTTCCTAAGCTTAATACTAACTTGCTTTCAGTTAGTAACATTACAAAAAACAGAATTGTTCAGTAACCTTTTTTCCTGATTGATGTGTTTTTCAGGATTTGGAAACAAGGAAGGTGATTGGGACTGCCCATGAGACAAATGGAATCTACCTACTTGGAGGAAGTGCTCATCAGGAAGATAGTGAAACTAAGAAATCCTTTGTTTCTCAGTCTGTTGATAAGGTGATGCTTTGGCATAATAGGATGGGCCATTTATCCTTTTAGGCTTTGAAAAGTTTGTTTCCTAGTATATTTGAATCTGTCCAGATGACAAGTTTGAAATGTGAAAGTTGTGAGTTTGCAGAACATTGCAGGACTACCTATTCATTAAGTAATAACAGAAGCAATATTCCTTTTGAAATTGTGCATACTGATGTTTGGGGACCCTATCATAACACTGCCATGGGAGGGTACAGATATTTCCTATTATTTGTTGCTGATTATACTCAATTTTCTTGGGTTTACCTTATGCATTCTTGAGATGAGGTTTTAGCATTAACCCGGATCTTTCATCAAATGATTTTAACCCAATTTGGGGTCAAAATTAAAATTTTTAGATCCGATAATGCAAAAGAATATTTTTCAAACCCATTAGCCTCCTACATGCTTGATCATGGGATTATCCATCAGAGACCTGTCCACATATACCACAACAGAATGGAGTTGCTGAATGAAAGAATAGATACATATTGGAGGTAGCTAGAGGCATTATGTTTACCTTAAATGTGCCTATATGTTTTTGGGCGGATGTCATTCTTACAACAGTTTATCTTATCAATTGGATTCCCTCGTGGGTTCTTGACATGAAAACTCCATTCACCCTTTTATACCCTGATAAAGAATTGTTTACCATTCTCCTCAAAACAATAACCCTTTTGTGTAGAGGCATATCCCAGAAACACACACTTATGAGCCTTAGGTTCAACTTTATGCCTTTGGTGACTATGAATATGCACATAACAAGTACTCCCAAAGACACAGAGAGGGAGAGAAAAGAGATCCTCATCCGGGAAGAGAAGATTAAAGGGGGTTTTAAAGCCAAGGACCCTGGAGGGCATACGGATGATTAGGTAGGTAGCAGTATGAACAACATCTCTCCAAAACCTTACAGGAACATGGGATGCAAATAAAAGGGATCTGGCAACCTCAACCACATATTTGTTCTTTCTTTCCGCCACCCCGTTTTGTTGTGGAGTGTAGGAACAAGAACTTTGATGAATAACCCCAAAAGTTTCAAGATAGGTGGAGAGGGTTTTCTCAAAATACTCCTTAGCATTGTCAGAGCGGAATATTTTGATACGGGTATTAAACTGGGTGAGGATGAGTTCATGAAAATTTTTTCACAATAATTGGTACTTCATCCCGGGATTTCATGAGATAAATCCAAGTATAACGAGAATAATCATCAATAAAAAGGATAAAATACTTGTAGCCCCCCATGGTTGGCATGTGATATGGCCCCCACACATCAGAGTGAACAATATGGAAAGGAGAAACATATCTTTTATTACTGATTGAATAGGAATGTCTACAATGCTTTGCTAGCTCACATGACTCACAATGAAGACTAGATAAAGACACTCCTTTAAACATATCTGGGAACAGATGACTTAAAGCAGAAAAAGACAAATGACCAAACCGAAAATGACATAACAAAATTTTGTTAACAGACTCTGACACAACTGACTCTAAAGCAACTCCATGAGGTGGTCCCAAGGCTTGATCTAGTGTGTCCAACAAGTATATTCCGTCCGCCTCACGGCCACTTCCATCGTCCTCTGAGACTGCAAGTTTTGAAAAACATAATGAGTGGGAAAGAAGGTTATGCTGCAGTTCATGGATTTTGTTAAGCTACTAATAGATAAAAGGTTTGTGTTAAGCTTAGGAACATGGAGAACAAAAGATAAGAACAAGGTGTCAGAGGTCTTTATATCTCCTTTACCAGAGATGGGGGCAAGTGACCCATCGGGAAGGGATATTTTCTCTTTCTCAGAGAGGAGATGATATGAACAAAAAAGGTTAGATAGGCTAGTCATATGGTCTGATGCACCAGAATCTATAATCTAAGGGAGTTTATGATTACCTGAAACTGAAGCATGATTTGTTGAGGCATATGTACATGAGTGAGCAAAAGTCGATGAAGAGGATGTATTGTTGGAAGGGTTGGCTGAAGAAACTGTAGCTTCCAGGTGATTTAGGAGCCTCCCATACTTCTCAAAGTCTAACTTCATTGCAGCCAACTGCTCAATGGTTGATGTTTTCTCACTCTCCTTACTTCCCCCTTCAGGTACTGTAGCACCATTAGCAGTCTTGGGTTTTCCCGCTTGATTGCCCTTCTTAGGATTGTTCTTAAACCTCTCAGGGAGTAGTCCAGGGTGAAGTTTCCAGCAGGTGTCCTTGGTATGCTGTGGTTTCTTGCAATATTCACACACCTACTCCCCCTTTTTAGTAGGCCCCTTAGATTTCATTCTCGCATGTGCAAAGTGTTCTGTAGGTGGACTCTGCAACTGAACTTGTCGTCTACTTTCCTCACTACTTATCATGGCATATGCCTGTGATAGAGTAACCTCATCTCTGGCCAAAATATTCCGTCTGATAATATCAAACTCAGGGTTGAGTCCAGTGAGAAACTCGAACACCCTATTTTTCTCCACTAGCTTTCTATACATTTCGGCATCCTTTTTACTCTCCCATACCACAGTTTCCATAACATCAATTTCCTGCCATAGGGATTTTAGTATAGAATAGTAGATTGCTACACTCTTCTCCCCATGTCTCAGGTTCTTTACATCACTTTTCAATTTGTACGCTCGGGCTACATTTAGTTTCTGTGAATAAGTCTCAGTTACACTGTCCCATATCTCCTTAGCAGAAGACATCTAGAGATAGTGCTGGCTTATATGAGGTTGCATAGAGTTAACTAACCATCCTATAACGGTATAGTTCTCTTGCATCCATCTCTCAAATTCAGGATCTGTCTCTTCGGGTTTCACCTTGCTGCCTGTGAGATACCCGAGTTTTCCTCTACTACAAACATAAATTTTTATAGACTATGCCCAGGCAAGATAGTTCGTCCCATCTAGCTTAATCGTGGTAACACCAGTCAAAACGGAATCTACTGGAGTAGGTCCAGAAATCGACACCTGCTTGAACTCACTTCCGTATGTCTCCATTAATCAAACAGAAATGAAAGAACTGAAATTTTAACTATGCAAACTTATTTGAAGTCAAACCAGAAGTAGGGTGCTTGAAGAACTAGGGTTTTGCTCCGTCCAACAGATGGGAGGAAGAGAGAAGATGGTGCCGCACCAACCAGATTGACCCAAACTCTTCCTAACCTGAACCGCCCTCCTTTAGCAGTCACAAGACACCTTCCAAGCACAGAGCGCCACACCCAAGCTTCACCTTTCCTGGTAACCTCGAAAATCTCTAGTTGGCTAGGGTTTCGGGCAGCAGCAAAACAACATCACTTCTTGGCAAAATTCGGCCAGAACTTAAATCTCCAAACCCTTCTACCAACTAGGCAAGTGATTCTCTATACTATAGAGAACCAATCTCTCCATACACTCTTGATTTTAGAGTGTACAGGAACGAAGAAAAAGGAAGAAAGAAGAATTGTACTCGCTCTGATACCAAGATGTGAATTAGTCTTCTAATATCAGATTTAAAATTAGTAATTAACAGTGCAAATGAGATGAATAATAGTGCAAGAGCTGTGTATGTCGAAGAGAAGAGGTAAGAGAAGAAGAAGTCGAATAATTCACCCTTCTCCTCTAACCCTATTTTATTAATCTCTAAAAATTAATGATGACAAGTATGCCCTTAAGTGGGCGGCCAGCTTGGCAATTAGATAAAGAGAATAAAACAAGAACAAATAGCATGCTCATTAAGTGAGGCCCATCAACATAAAATAAAAGATAAAAATAAAGGATATCACACAAGCAGCTGTTAGGGCCAATTCGGCCCAGTCTCTTTACAGACCTATGCAAGTTGGGAATGACAAATATCTACTCCCAACTTGAGGGGGAGTGTAGGAAATTGTGGACCCCACATTAGTATTCGTGTGACACCCTTGGATGTACTTAGATTTAATCAACTTTCCTAGTAGGATTAGTTTCTTTTTATTCTATCTTATCTAGGATTAGTTTTAATTTTAATCTTATCTTATCTTGCCATGTAAGCATTGAGTTATTTTACAAATAGGAAACTATGTATATAAATTAAGGGGTGGGGTGGCTGTTTCAATACACCAACCACTCTCTTGTTTCTAAAGCCTCTCAATGAGTTCTCTTCATATCTCTTCTTTTTCTTCTCCTCTTCTCTCTTCCTTTCTTTATTTTCTGTTCAAAACCTAAGAGATATTTGTAGTCTTGTACGACTACTTTTTGTTCATGATTTGAGTCCCTGTTGCCTCAAACTTGACCCTAAGTCTATCAAGTGTGTTTTTTTGGGTTACTCTTCAGATCGAAAGGGGTACAAGTGCTTTGATCCTCACTCTAGCCGATGGTATTTGTGTAAGGATGTTAAATTTCTTGAATCTACTACTATTTTTTAGTCACCTCATCCCTTTCTTCAAAGGGAGAGGGTCTGTGAAGACTAGTCTCCATTTTGTCTTCCTATTCCTGCCTCTATGGATATTCCTAGTTCATCCTTCCTCTCTTCTCACTTGTGGTGATAGGATTCCTGCTCCTCCTCCCCTATTCCTTGGCAATGGTCCTAGCAATAGTGGTTCATAAGGTGCAAAAGGAAGGTTACTCATGAGGTTGAATGTCCATGGCAATCTGATCACCTAGCTCTAGTTAATCCTAAAAGCAACCTTAAACCTGGAATTCCTGTTGACTCTAAGCTTCCTATTCCCACTTTTATGGAGCCTAATACCTCACAATGTGACCTTGACTTTCCCATTGCAGTTCAAAAAGGAAATAGGAAATGCACTACCTATCCAATCACTATGTTTCTTATGATACCCTTTCACCTTCCTACTATATTTATGTTTCTGCCATTTACTTTATTTCAATTCCTTGTAATGTTACAAATGAAGTGCAGTCCCCTTAGGCTTTGTTTGGTTTGTGGGATGGGGATGAGAAAAAGGGAATATTCCAAAAATATTCCTTTTTCTCATATTTGGTTTGAGGGTAAGAGGGGGATGGGGTGAGAAAAGTGTGGGATATTAGATCCCAAAACCGTGCGACCCTTACCCGTTCGAACCTAGAAACAGAGCAGCAGCAGCAGCACCCCCTCTCAGTCACTCCCTTCCTCCCTCTCTCCTCTCTTCTTCTCTTTCTTCTTCTGGGTTCGCAAACAGATCTAAGTTCTGCCATGGTAGAACTCAGATCTGGGTGCGCAGACACAGATCGGAGACACTCCCTCTCTCCTCTCTTCTTCTCTTTCTTCTTCTGGGTTCACAGACACAGATCTGGGTTCGTAGACACAAATCTAAGTTCTGCCATGGTAGAACTTAGATCTGGGTTCGCAGACACAGATCGAAGACACTCCCTTCTTCCCTCTCTCCTCTCTTCTTCTCTTTCTTCTTCTGGGTTCGTAGATACAGTTGCAGACACAGATCTGGGTTTGCAGACATTGTGTTTTCTTCTCCCTCACCTTCTCTTCTCTTCTCCTTGAAACAATGTTTTCTTATTATTTTCTCATGTATAAAACCAAACAATGGAAGAGTAGATTTTTACACTTTCCCATCCCATCCCACCTAAATCTTCCCACAAACCAAACGGAGCCTTAGTGGAAAGATGTTATGAATCAAGAAATGGAGGTCCTCATAAAGAACCAAGCCTGGGAGATTGTTCCACTTCCTAAGGGTAAGGTCCCAATGGGTTGAAAGTGGGTGTATATTGCTATACACTTGGCAGATGGCTTAATTGAAAGATACAAAGCTACGTTGGTGGTAGAAGGATATATCGAAACATATGGGATTGACTATTTAGGAGAGCTTTGCACCTGTAGCCAAAATGAATTCTATCCAAATGATTGTCTCTTGCTGCTTATTATTCATGGTGTCTATACTAGATGAATGTGAAGAATGCCTTCCTCAATGGAGATCTTTAAGAGAGGGTATACATGGATCTTCCCCCAAGAGTAAACTTCTCTGACAGTGAGGGAAGGTTTGCCATCTGAACAAATCCCTTTATGGGCTCAAGTAGTCTCCTAGAGCTTGATTTGATAGATTCAGAAATGTTGTTCTTAAAATTGGGTCCACTCAATCACATGTAGTTCACACTCTTTTCATAAGAAGAGTTAATGACTTAGTGACTCTGCTGATAGTATATGTTGATGACATTCCTATCATTGGAGATGATAACACTGGAATAGTCCAACTAAAGTCATTTCTTGCTTCTGAATTTGAGATCAAAGATCTTGGGAATCTATGATACTTTTTCTGGAATAGAAGTGGCAAGTTCAAAAGGAAGGGATCTTCATTTTGTAGAGAAGTCGGCAAGTTAGGATGCAAACGAGTTGAAACTCGTATTGATCCCAATCATAAATTAAATGCTGATGACAGATACATTCTTCTAGAAATGGTGCCTATCAGAGACTAGTTGGTCAACTTCTCTACTTGTGCTTCTTGACCAGACTTGATATATCCTATGCCATATATAAGGTGAGTCAATATATGCATGACCCAAAACTTCACATATGCAAGCAATTAATAGGATCCTTGCCTACTTAAAGGGGTCCCAAGCAAAGGAATGTTATACTCCAACCATTGGCATCTCAAAGTTGAGGCTTATACTAATGCTACTGATTGGGCAGGCTCTGTGGATGATAGGAGATCCACCTTTGGTTATTGTGCATTGGTGGGAGGTAGTGTTGTGTCTTGGAGAACTATAAAGGAATTAGTTGTAGCTCAATTTAGTGTAGAAGCAGAATATAGGGCTATGGCTCATGGTGTATTAGAATTATATAGAATCCAAGCTGAAGTTCTAACGAGACTGTATTGTGATAATCAAGCTGCTATAAACCTTGCACATAATCCAGTTCAACATGATCATACAGAACGCATTGAGGTTGATAGACACTTCATTAGAGAAAGGATAGATGGTGGAGAAATATGTGTGCCTTTTGTCAAGTCAAAAGATCAACTTGCTAATTGTCTGACCAAGGGCTTCCACAAGCTGAAGCTTGAAAGAAACCTAGGCAAGCTGGGCATGATAGATATCTATGCTCAGCTCGAGGGGGAGTATTGAGATTATGAATGTGATTTTTCTTTACTAAGTTAAATGAAAACATTTGGGTGTGAATAGTAACACACCCTATTCTTTCGATACCTCTTCTTCTTCTTCCTATACTCTTCATTCCAACTATCTCCTTCTGTGAAGGCAGATGAACAGTTGGTGGGTGTTTTTGCTGAAGGAGTCTAGAAATTCAAGCTGAATTGTACTCTAGGCAAACTGGGTATGGTTAGCATCTATGCTCATCTTGAGAGGGATTGTTGAAATACGAGTATTTTTTTAGTTCAGTAGTGCTCGAGTTGTAATAGGAGTTTAGTGTTTATTTATCACCTATATCTCTTTCAGTGTTTTAAATAGCCTTTGTTTATAAGGCTGTTATAGTGAGTTATACAACCAGATATTAGTCAATTGCTATAGTTATAAAGCAGTTTATATATATGGAATAGAGGCTTATGCCTCATAATTTTGGCTTTCCTCCAAACAGTACCGTTTCTTTTTTCTTTTCCTTCTTTGCTTCCTTTTAGTCAATATATTTACATGCTAAAACAGATGGGAAAGAAACAAATCCTGCAACAATGACATTTACTTTTTCTCATTACAAAAGAAACCTAGATTTAATCTTGATAATAAGGAACTGAAAGTGCTAATGCCAAGAGATGGTGAAAGATTCTCAGCCCCAAGCATGTATAAGTTCAAAAACTTACTACAGTGAATACTTCTTAGGATTGTCAATGGGTCAGTTCTGCCTGACTGCCCGAACTGAACTGAACTGAACTGAACTGATTATGTTGGTTCTGGTTCCATGATTTTGTCCCGATTAATAATCGGGTTGGTTCTTGCTTGTCCAGAACCGATTAGGACCCTAATCGATTATTGTATGAAAAATATATATATATATATATATATATATATATATATAATGTTTTCCTAACTTTACTATATTTCATGTCTGAAATGGTAAATTTGATAGATAATGAATTTAAATAAATAAATATAGCTTTCAGAATAATCGGATCTATTGGATTAGACCTGATCGGACCTGATTATTAATTGGGATGGTTCTGGGTTCACTCTTTTGTGCTGATTAATAATCGGTTTAGGACAGGTTCTACCTAGAACCGACCCAGATCCAACTGTTGGCAGCCCTAATATGCTGAGAATCATCACCTACGACAAATATTTTCTCCATCAAGGATCAAACATGTGATTCAGATCAATGAGTTTCAGACCAAGGAGAGGTTAAGGAATACCTGAATATGATGGAGATCACCATAAGTGCAGTACCTAGCTGTGAAGTTCATGCCCAAGTCTCTTAATGCTTCTCACCAAATTGATGTGAGAGTTGAAGATGGCACAACCTCCCCTCGATCCAAGTTACTCTCCTCTTGAAACCAGCAACTAATTGCAGCAATGGCACCGCCTCTTATGTTAATTCTCCACCAAATAGGCAAATATGTAGCACCTGAAGGTTTAGGTCTGGCTGCAACATTGGAAGAAGATATAGTCCAAAAACCCTAGAATCTAGAGAGTAGGTAGCCTTTGCAAAGCTGAATATTAGAGTTTGAGAGTTAATGCAAGTGTGTTAGAGCTGGTTGATCTCCAGGTATTTATAGTGTAGGGAGACCTAATTGAATTTCTCAATGTCTCCCAACCAGATTAGGTGAGACATGCTAATAAGTTTGTTTCAATTCAGCCTTGAATTCGACTAGTCAATCCAATCAAGTCCTAATCACATTAGAACTCTTCAAAATAGGGCTCCCCAGTCCTAATTAGGGATGGCAATTTTCCCCATCCCCGACGGGGACCCGACTTCCCCAACCCAATGGAGTCAGGGATGGGGATTGTTTTGGCGGGGCAGGGACGGGGACGGAGATTAATAGGAATCCCCAATCGGGGTCTGGGTCAAGGATGGGGATTGAGGTCCCCACCCCGTCTCGAACCCGATTATATATTAAATGTTATTTATATTAAATATATATATATATATATATTATTTCTATATATCAAAACACATTTAAAACATTATTTACAATTAAATTTTTTATTTGTTTTAAGAATTTATTTTTCAGAAAAAATACTGTTATCTAAAAAATTTCGAGGATCGGGGATGGATGGCAAATTTTATCCCTGACGGGGATCGGGGACGGGGAATATGATACCCCCTCGTTGCCATTCCTAGTCCTAATAAATTTCTTTTTTCTTTCAAGTGGAATGTGAGAAGGAGAGTCTTGTGTGGCATGGGACCCACAAGCCTCTAATTCAAACAAACCAAGAATTCTTCCTTTCAAAATGGAGGTGGGACCCACCTAGGCCTCTAAGTTGGCTCATATATGTCAATCAGAACCAATCCAAGTTCTACCACCCAAAGTACTTGGGTCTATTGGTTCAAATTGGATTATGTTCTTCAGGTTAACAAGCTTAATTGAACATTTGTAGTACAGTCTCTCTGCCATTAATTGAACATTTGTCTAGATACTGTTCTAATTTCTCAAACATACCTATGTATTGACCTCAAAAGGACCTCACTGGTTGGCATATCAGAAGGAGACAAGTCTGATATTCGACAAAGTACCAATATCAAGTCTTGGGACTACATGCAACTATCCAATTGCTCCACCAATCAAAAGGTCTAGGAGCACATTGGATATGGTCCGGTTCAATGTTTCATAAACACTTATAATTTGGATCTGAACCCTAGCAGCAGAGACACACTGCTCCACCCTTAGGCGGTACAAGTATGTCAACCTTGTCAGGATAAACTACCTTGGCTAATCCATTTGTTGAGAACATTTAGTTTGCATATTGAGTATTTAGTCTCATAACATAGTCCTAAAATGCAGGTCGAGGGTATAACATAGAAACACACCACAGTGACACACATAACTACACTAGAAACTCAAACGCTATGCATAATAAAGTAGTTTACAAGAAATGTTGGACTTCTGGGGGCATAATTATCTAACAGTACCTTATGTTCCAGAAGGAGTGACAAATTATAAGATGAAATTCTGAATTAAGGGCAAGAATACCAAAATGGAGATTTTGGACTGTTTTATTTTGATATCCTTTTACTCTTTGATCTTGTTTAACTTTTTAGTATGTATTGCTCTTTATTACCAATTATAAGAAAAACAGTTAAACTGAAATGTAAATTGTTGAGTTTTAACTGTGTAATGATACTGAAACAGGTATCTAGGTTGCTTGCTGCAATATTTTTACTTTCCACCTCAGGTGGGCTCTTTTATTTCCCTTTTTGTTCTGGCAAATCTCTCTCTAGAAGTCATTGGGCAGCATATTTTCATCAAGCTTCACTTGGTACACATCTCAACTACCTGTTTTTTTCAAGTATGAGTGCAAAACTTAAGGGCCAAAACTTTGTAAATTCTCAGGTATGCCTTTCCATATTTATTTTGAAATGTTTTGCATGCACTGTTTAGGGAAACCACCTAGTAATTTCTGTGCTCGAAAAGTAATTTGAGGATTTATTTTTATTGTGTTAGGTTTTATGTCATTCTGATTTGTATATAGTCATCTTTAGAGTGTTGTCTTCTGTTTTGTTATTGCAACAGTACCAATATATTACTAAGATGACTTAGTTCCATTCTCTTAAACTGATATTCCAGGCTCTGGTGTGCTAGAAAAATAATTTTGGCTTCTGTTTTGTTATTATAAAAGTACTAAATATCACTAAGATGACTTAGTGTTGTCTTCTTAAATTGATACTCCAGGCTCTGCTGTTTCAGGAATTCCTAATATGCCACAATGATATTCAAACTCTTGTACAAACTCTCCAAACATGATTGTATGATTGTTTATATTTAATTCTTATCAGAATAATTTCTTTGTTAAAAAGGGCATCCCAGTGCATGAGGTTCCCGCAAATGCAGGGTCTGGGGAGGGAGAGATATGTGCAGCCTTACCCCTGCACATATAGAGAGGCTGTTTCCAAGATTTGAACCCTGGTCACCCAGGTTGCAATGGAGCAAGTGAGCAACCCAACCATTGCGCCAAGGCCCACTCTTGGAATAATTTCTTTGTTATTGATAAAATTTAGAGGCTAGGGACCTAGTATTCTAACTGAACATATTCTATCAAATGCTAAAGTGAAGAATGATGTTGGGTGTGAAGGGGAAATCCATCATATGGATGGACGAACCATGCAGGGTGGCTGGTGAAATTTCAAAAATTTATTTTCTCCCTTCTGTGAATTGTATTCATAGTTTTAGAAAAACTGCATTTTTCAAGGATCGCTCTTGAACCAAACCGGACCAGATCTGAAACCAAAAGAAAGGGAAAGCAATGCCTGATATGGAATCCACACATGTAGCTCCCAAAGTAGGTGTTCATGCCCAAAGAAGGTACCAAAACCTGCTTCTACAAGGTAAAGTGTTGCACTCTCTGCTCGGATGGGTCCCAGGAATTAAAACCTTTTGCAAACCTTTTCATAAAACATAATTTATATATATATATATATATATATGTATTCATATAAATATATTTTGCAAAAACAAATCTCAAATACAGTTGAAATCGACTACCGACAGTTTTGGTTTCCATCAGAGAGAGTGCAACCCCTGATCATTCACTTTGTCTGACAAAGGGGCTGATCCTGTCACTATGATCACCCACTTGAGTGAATTCTCAGACTGCCCCAACATACCCAGGTTTTGACCCCCGAAGGGTTTCACTGATTGGCATATCAAAGACAACTTAATCTGACACCCAATGCAGTACCATAGTCGAGTCTAGGGGTTGGGTGTAACTTTCTAGTTTTGCCCACCAGTCTCCAAGGTCCAGGGCATAATTGGAAAATGGTCCGGGTTCAGTGTTTCAAGCAAATACACACTACATGTGTTTCGGGTCTAACCCTGACAGCTGAGACAAGCTACCCCAACCGACTTGGTAGCACATTCGTGTCAGCCTTTGCAGGATAAACCTCCCCAAGTCTATCCAATGGCTGAGAACATTCTAAACTAACACGAGTCTCATAAGTGTCTAGTTTAAGGGTAATTACACAGAAACACACCAAATATAACATGAATCAATTATGTACTTTTATTCATTTACAATAAATATATATGTACATGAATATAATTGGAGCTAAGGGCATACACTGTCTAACGGGGTGAACTTTTGAAGGCCCACCTGGGCTTAAGCAAAAACATGTTGATAGGGACTGGGAGAACAATAGTGAAAAAATATAAACTAATTAAAGATTTAAAAGCTATGTAAGGGAGAGTAATAATGTTGGAAAGACTCAAATAAAGTGACAATCGACTTCAATACATTAGTGCATTCATTGAAGATTAGATTTAGGACAATATTAATTGTATTCATACCAGCATAGAGAGGTGTTGGGTTAGAGATTGTAACACATAAGTCATGAAGTAGACCTCACAACCAAATATTTTCGCTCATAGTTGTCAAGGTGGCGCCTAGGCGATAAGGCATTCTTGCAGGGTTGCCTCATCCAAACGCCTACATATTTATATGTAAGACACCACACAATATTTAAAATTTTTATTTTATGTTATTAATAGTAGTACAACGAATATTACTAGACTAAATTATTCATATTGTGGATTTATAGTATTAATATTTGTTATTCTTATACTAGTTTCCTTTTGTTATTTTCTTATTTGTTTGGGTTCAATCGTGACACAAGTCAGTGACATAGTCTTGAACCCTTTAGGACTTTAAACCAGACTTGATAACTGAAAAATAACTTGAAGATTTTATCCAATTGACACAAAAACAATCAATAGGACTTCTTCTTCTTCCTAAGATCAAAACAAGGGCTCAACCCTTATGTTTTGTATGTTTATTTCCTTACTTATTTTTCTACTCATAAATATCTTCACTTTCTATCTATTGATATGGGGTTTATACTTATTTGATGAGAATTATGGTGATTATTAGTTAAAGATCACTACTTATTACTATGAAACCTAGGGATCTACCCTAGGATTTATATATTTTTTTATTTTCTAAAACTCATCACCTAGGAGAAGCCTAGGTGCCAAGGCTCTCCCCTATTGCCTAGCTTTGCCTTGGTGCCTTGAAAACTATGGTTTCACTATAAGTTTATGATATAGCATGATATTCAGTTTTAGTAGAAGACTAAGAGATAGTATTTGCACTTTCAAGAGATGAGGGAATCTTCGAGAACATACCATCCAATAATAGACCGATATTTGATGAGTATATGAGCAACTAACTCAATAGAAACATTTCAACTTTTAAATCTCCATTGGATCATTTCTAGTGACAACCATGCCATCAACATATACAAACAATGTTGTTAAGTTCCCTCCAATGTTTTTATGGAACAGTGTGTGATGAGAACTGCTTTGTTGGTATCCTATAGTATCGTTGCCTTGCACAATCTCTTAAATCGGGCCCTTGACAATTGTTTAAGTACATACAAGGCCCTCTTTAATTTATACACCTTTTACTTTATGTAATACCTTGGAGGAAGCTCTATGTAGACTTTCTCTTGTTGGTCTCCATTCAAAAAGGCATCCTCAACATCCAACTGATGTAGTTCCCAGAAAAAATTTGCTGCTAGGGAGAGTAACATCCATATGATATTTAGATAAGCCATTGGGGTAAATGTCTCCTAATCTACACCCTTCTTTTGAGTGAACCCCTTTGCAACTAGTCTAGCTTTGTATCTATCTATAGAGCCATCATCCTTGTGTTTGACCATATAGATGCACTTACACCCCACAATGCTTTTCCCTTCTGATAGATCCACTAGCTCTCGAGTGTTTTCCTTCAATAAGGCTCTCATTTCCTCATTTATATTTTCCCTCCAGTTGGGATCAACAATTGCCTTTGAGTACTTGGAAGGGGTGGAGACAGAAGTCAAGGCAGTAATAAAAGTGTGATAGACAAAGAGAAGGCAATGGTAAAAGTGTGATAGGCAGGAGACAAGTGAGAATATGAAACAAATTTATCGATAGGATGAAGAATACATGAATGTCCAGGTTTTTGCAAGGCAATAAGATCTGAATCAAGACTAGTGGAATCAGTAGTGTGAACAATACCTTGGTGGATTCAAAATCTCCCAATTGATTGTAGTCATCAGTCGGCATGTTCCTCTTTCTTGTCTTTGATAAACACTTGCTCTCTTTCATTTCCAGGGCTAGGAATATTTGCTCCAATGATAGGTGTAGTACCAACAAGAGTCCCATTTGGATTAGCAAACTCAATAGGTCCAATAAGAAGGGAAGAAGTATGTGAGGAAGTATGATTGGGAGGAGCAATTGGAAGAGAGGGATCGAGAGCAAAGACAAGGATTAACCCTAGTGGAGATCTCTTCCACTCCACTAGTCTCCCCTTGAAGAGAATTTTGATAGGGCTCAAAAAACGGTTGTGACTCACAAAACGTGGCATCTTTAGTAATGAACTTTCTCCCAGTATGTGAGGAAGTATGATCGGGAGGAGCAATTGGAAGAGAGGGATCAAGAGCAAAGACAAGGATTAACCCTAGTGGAGATCTCTTCCACTCCACTAGTCTCCCCTTGAAGAGAATTTTGATAGGGCTCAAAAAACGGTTGTGACTCACAAAACGTGGCATCTTTAGTAATGAACTTCTCCCAGTAGTTGGATCAAGACACTTGCCTCCCTTTTGTTAGGAGAGTTTCCCAAAAACACCCTACAGATTGCCTTAGGGTCCAACTTAGTCCTTTTAGGAACATACACAACCAAAAACCTTTGGAGGTAAAGAAAACACAGGTTAATGTAGACAGAGAACAAGCAAGGGGATTTTCATACCCATTACCTTGGATGACATCCTGTTAATCAGATACAATGTTGTGAGCATTACATGAGGCCAAAACTTCTTGGGAACCTTGCTTTGGAACAATAAAGCACGAGTCATTCCATTAAATGTCTATACTTTCTCTCTATTTTTCTGTAGAGTATAAATGAAAGAAGATTGGTGTAAAGTCCCTTCATCTTCAAAGAATGAGTTCAGAGATTCTTGATGTATTCAGTTGCATTGTTTGTGAAGGACTACACACATTGGAATGAACTAAATCAAAAGGAACTTTTACGTCATTATTGGAACTTGAATAGTTTGCTTTTACAATGCTTAAACAACTAACACACATCACAGAAAAAGACTTTCGGTTGATTCTTTTTTGAACTTTGGATATAAGACACTTAACAAGAGAAAAGATAAATGACTCAATCTGGCATGCCGGAGATAAATTGTGGTACTAAACTCCTTGCAGTTACTACACTGACTAGTTAATACTTTAAGAGTTAAAACTGATATTTTCATTGACATAGTAGAGACAACCAGCTTCATGACCACTCCCAATCGTTTGTTTTGTCAGCCAGTTCTGGAAGACACAATGGGAAGGGAAGGTTTGTTTTGGACTTTGTTGTAATTGAACCCTTGGGGAGGGTTAAGAGAATTTACCTCTCTCCATGTCTTTTTTGTATATGTTTCTAATCTTTAATAAAGTTCAGTTATTGATAAAGGAAAAAAGAAGACGAGGAAGCAATAGAAGATTGATTTAATCGAGCCATAGCCCGATTTAGAATATTTACCTCTTTTATAGTGAAATTGGGGAAGCAATTGGAAGGAGCAATGGTCTATCCCATATGCGAAGTGCTAGTGGTTGCAGTCTTATGTACTCCATCAACCATATTTGAGCTTGCTACATGCCCATGGGATCCCAAGCCCTTATTCAGTTTCTTATGATCTTATCTTTCCTAAGGGCTGCTGGTTTCAAATGGATGTAAAATCCAACATATATTCTTAATGTATTTCTCCCCTCCATAGTGTGAACACAAGATTTTTCTTATCTCTCCTTATGCGTCCTCTCTAAGTAACTAAAAATCATTTATATTAAGAAGAACGAAGATGCATAACACTAGCTGAAAGGGGGATTTCATTTTTCTTTCCCCTTTTCTTTCCTTCCCTTCCCTTCCCTTCCCTTCCCTTCCCTTCTCTTTTCTTTCTTTCTCTTTTTTCCTTCTCTTTCTTTCTTTTGTTTATTTTCCTTTCATTTCCATTCTTTTCTTTTTCCTTTCTTTTCTTTTGTCTTTTTGTATGAGGTGTCGTGAGGCACATGAGGTGTACGCCTCTAGCATGCCTTGTGCAAAAGGCATCTGAGGTGTATGCCTCAGAGGTATCATTTCTTTTGGCATATACCTTGGGGTGTTTTGGGGGTGCTTCTCTTGGAGGCATGCCTCTAGTTGTACACCTCCCACGCCTTTTAAAACATTGGCTAAAGCAAGGACAAGATTTAAAATGTAGATGCCATTGGAAATGTTGGTCATTCAAATATAAGAAACATGTTGGAAATATCATATGGAAATATTATAAAAATTATAGACATGGTGGAAACATTGTAAAATATTCAAAATATAGAATGATGTTTTATGAAATGATAAAGGAAGCATAGGTAAACCTTTTTAAATTATTATCTTGATCCAAATCATTAAACAAAGCTAAGAAACTAAGGTTATAGACAAAAGAAAACATTTTGAGGTTGCTCTATAGACCTTAAGATTTAGAGATTAATGATAGAATGAGTTACAACAAAATTTGAACTCATAGAAAATGTACATGGTTGTAATAGATCAATCAAAGAATCTATTACACAAACAAAAACTAATATTTAACTTCATGTTTGAAATGAATATTGAGCTAACTCAAAGTGGTAATCATGAAGTTAGGTGGACAATAGCATTGTTAACCCACACATCTACAATGTTGTCACCAACTTATGTTATAGAATTATTTCTTCCACTCTGCATAGTGTTGGTAGTGTTCATTGGGAATATGTTGATTCCAATAAAATTTCATTGAGGTTGCTCTATAGACCTTAAGATTTAGAGATTAATGATAGAATGAGTTACAACAAAATTTGAACTCATAGAAAATGTACATGGTTGTAATAGATCAATCAAAGAATCTATTACACAAACAAAAACTAATATTTAACTTCATGTTTGAAATGAATATTGAGCTAACTCAAAGTGGTAATCATGAAGTTAGGTGGACAATAGCATTGTTAATCCACACATCTACAATGTTTTCACCAACTTATGTTATAGAATTATTTCTTCTACGCTACCCATGGAAGTGAAAATGAAAATATGTAGAAATGTTAAGGAAATTAGGAACATTTTAAACCATGAACAAGGGTTGAATGTTCAATCTCTTGTGTGGGAGCATCCACCTTCATTTCTTTCCTCCTACTCTCCTCATTTCTAATCAGATATAACACATGTTGTAGGTTGGGAAGTTCATCCCTTCCCAAAATCTGAGATCAAATGCCATCATATAAAGAGTCTAGCCTGGTAAGAATCTTGAACACCTCCTTTCAATTTGTTTTTGATACATCTCCTTGTCCTCAGATTATTTTTAGTCTATGATTTCATGATGATCAAGTTCCTCCCATAGCCCCTCTAGAGTAACAAAATATGTTGCAACTGATGTATTTCCTTGAGTTGAAGTGACAATATCTTGAGTCAATCTATACACCCTTGCATTGTTCTTCCTTTGTCCATAAGTGTTGAATATTTTTTTCCCAAATCATATGGGGTATAGGATAGTGCTGAACTGTCTTCGCAATCTTGGGTGTCATGGAAGACAACAGCCTGTTACAGACCCAGATAGGGCGTAACAAAGATTTTGTCTGCTTTGAGGGAGACGAACACCTCCAAGAGATAAAAATCTCAATTAACAAGATAATTCTCTTTGCATTCCCTTTGTTTTCTGTTTTTGGGGAGCTAAGTTGTTTTATCTCCCCCTTTGTATTCTTATTCCCTCTCTTCTTTTAATTTAATGAAGTTGGTGTTATTGATAAAAAAAAAACAAGATAATTCTCATCATAATGCTCATTAAGAGGAAGATTACAACTTAAATAGACTCTTGGATAATAACTGACTCCTAAAAACTTGGCTCCTAAAATTAAGCAACAACTTGACCACTTATCCCAACCACTTCCCACAATCCTAGACTCACCTATGACTTTTAACAGACTCCAATTAGATAGCTATCTACAAAAGTATCAACAACCGAACCTTATCCACCCCAAAGACTCTAGATTTCTTATTTTTGGCCCATGGGCCCATTAGTAGGTCTGTGACACAGCCATGACATAGCAGTAGCATTTTCCCTATGCCATTTCCCATATTCTTGTGTCTCAATCTTCAGTTCTTTAACCTGTCCATTGATATACCCCAGTATTCCATGATTTGTGATATGGAGTTTTGCTGAAATAGACCATTCTTTGAAATTGTATTCATCCAACGTCACACTTGTGATTTGAAGACTAGGGAAACTAGGATGCTCTATGTTCAAGAAGTTCTCACTTGTCCTGTTCTCTTTGGAAGACACCTCAGCAGTAATGTACTCCTTCACGGGTAAGCAAGGAAGACTCTACTCTTTCAGTCCAAGTATTAACAAAGTAATCAGCTTACAGTAAGTGAGAGAGAAAACAGTGAAAGAAGCCCTTGAATAACAACCTCCCTCAGTTCAAATCTGATTAAAAAACCTGTGGACTGTAGTCCCTTCACTGTCGATTCCCAGAAAGCTTCTTGAACTGCTTGGGTTTAACATTTCAGCATCTAGACCTGCAGAAAACAGGCCACACTAATAGCCGTTTTGACTACTTTGGTTTGTGCACTAACAGTCCATAGGCAACTAACTTAGGGTCTCCTTGGTCAGCAATGGCAAGGCAGAACCCTAGAAAAGAGAAACCCTAGTAAGCTATGACCAGAGTTAGGGTTTAAGAAGAAATGAAAAGTGAACAGTGAAAAGGAGAAGAAGAAGAAGATGGAAGAAGGGACAAAAAGGTATGCAGGAATGCAGGACCTAGGACAGATTTAGTGCTCTCATACCACGAAAACCTTTTGCTCTAGGTTAGAGAAGAGAAGGAGAAGAATGAAGAGAAATGGGTGGCTACTTATCTCTGTCCGGCCCAGAATTGTTATTTATATGAAAGTTCAATAGTTACATAAGTGACAAAACTTCCCCTTAATGGGTGGCAGCTGGTAAAGGTTTGAAATACATAACAAGCCTAGGCCCATACAGTCCAACAAAAGAAAAAAAAAAAAAAAACATAACAGAGAAATAAAGGGACCCAAATCCACATTTGTAGGTCTCACAATGCTAGGGGTGGAAATGAATCGAGCCTTTCATGAGCTATTCGAGCTCGGCTCGTGAAAAGCTTGATTCAACTTGGTCTAAACAGAGCTTCGAGCTGAACTTGAGCCCAATATATAGGCTTGTTTTCTAATCGAGCTGAGCTCGAGCTAAAATAGTATACATATAAAAAATAATATATATATATATCAATATATAAATAAAAAATAATATATTACATATATAATATTTTTAGTTTTTATATATAAAATAAAAAAATATTTTTTTATATTATAATTTTTTAATTTTATAGGAAGCTTGACTCACAATTAAGCTTGAGCTTACAAGCTTTTGAGTTGATCCGAACTCGAGCTCAACTCTCTAGCTCAAACTAAGCTCGAGCCTCATGGTTTTATGGCTAGCTGATCTCGAATAGCCAAATATCCAGCTCAGCTTGGCTCGTACCCACCCCTACACAACACTTAAATGTCACAATACAAACACCGGCAACTAAGCAGAGTAATCAGGTGAATACTCTATAATGACCAGAGATCTGATCCAAAGAAAAGGCAGTTAACGTCTTCAAGCTTAGGGTGCACTACCATCCAATTGAATATGATAGAACCAATATTAGCAATGATTGTCTTTTTATTTCCTTCAATCATGTTTTTCTCTTTCCAAATCTCTTTCCAAATAACCAAATAAATTGCAAAAGATTTATATTTCCAAATAAATTTCCTCAAATGTTATGCAAAACATGTATTAGCTTGATACCATACCAACGGCTATTGGTATGGTATTTCTCTTCTCCGAATGTCTTAGCTTGATAACAATTCGAAGTTGCCGTGGTCTACTGATATGCATTTTTTTTCCTTCATTGTCACATTGTTATCAGTTGATAGGCATATATAATTATTTGTATTTGATCATCACTTTTTTTATGCTTAGCAGGTTTCAAATGTTATTGGATCAACATCCACCATAGCTGAGACCTGCAATTTCCACAGGTATTTAATTGCTTGACCTGCAGAATGAAAAGTAGCACACTGAAAAAACTGTTTTGGCTAAAATGTTTGTTTCCTTCTTTCATTGTTCTTGTTTTGTTTTATTTTATTTTTCTGTTGATACTACAGAGTTGCACCAGAAAAAGTTGAGGATCTTGAAGAATTTGTTACAGGCTTTTTTGTAAGCCTTCCTACAACTACAGTCATCTGTATAAGTTTGCTTGGAGGTGGCTGTGCTAGTCTGCTTAGAGGAATGCTGAATTGTCCGTCCTCACTTCCATGGATGCTACTATCACGCTTAAATTCAAAGAGACGACCTATTGTCACTCTTTTGCCTTTGAATTTAGTTCTTCAAGGTGCTATATGTTTTCTTTAGAACAAGTTTGGATTGTTCTAAACTTTGTTCAACATTATTCAGTTTGGAAAGGGAACATACATACATTACTTGCAACTAACTAATTTTTCTTTTGGTTTAATCAGTGATTTAAAAGGCGCACCTAGGTGGACAGGCAAAGCACATTTTAGGGTATGTGCCTCACCTAGGTCCTAGGTGCACCACTTTCAAAAGGTGTGTGCCTGGTGCACCTAGGCATGTGCCTTGCGCTTCAGCCCAGGCATGTGCCTTTTGAAAAATTGTGCATTTTTTCTGTTCTTTTGTGCTTAGCAGCTTGGCCAGGGGCTCTGCCCCCGGATTCACTCACTGAAGCTCTAAAACCCCTTTTTATATGGATTAAGAATTTAAGACCCTGATATGGACATGTTTGGGCTTGCCTCGAGGGGCTTGGTATAAAGGTAGCTCATAGAATCAGGAATGCATAATGTTTAACATCACGTTAGCTATTTGAAGTAATGCAATTGGAAAAAAAAAATAAAGAGATTAAGAGTTTACATGCTTGAATATGTTTTATATGCTATGCTTGATTTTATTTTTAAATTTTCATTTTAAATATGTTTTACATGTTATGTTTATGTATTTTAACATTTTTAATATTATGCATTTTTTTAATTTTTTAGTGTGTTTTACATTTGTGTGCCTTTGTTCAAAAAGGTGCTCTCCTTGCCTTGCGCCTCGCACCTTGGGCCCAAAATGGCCCTTGCATTTTTTTTGTGCCTTGTGCTTTTAAAACACTAGGTTTAAGAAGGGTTTCTTTTTTTATTTTCTTTTAGGTAAAACTCTCTAGTGTTTATGGTTGCATCATGCATGTAGTTTAAAAAAATTGATACCATAAACCTTTTGAAAAATGAATGGGTAGAAATCAATAGCTTGAAGAATATCGTGATAGCATCATCACGAACTTTTTGAGAATGCATCCAAGGAAGAACTTCAGCACCTTAGGATGACGTGTGTTGTGGTGATTTATCCAATCTTGATCATAACAAAAGTACACTTCAAACCAGCTGTGTGCCTAAGCAAACTGGTTTAGGCAGATTTCCTGGTGCTGTGTGCCTAAACAAGCTATCTGGTCTTCCTTCTGTTATCTTTGGCCTTAAAATGACCATAAACATCATGAGAAGTAGGTAGCTCATGTTAATGAAGTACTTGAATCTTATTGAAACTTCAGATTAAGACCAAGCAGAAACTGAAAAAAAATTACATATGCTCCGTTCTCATTCTTTAAGTTTACATCCACATGGCTAATGGGCCATCAAAGTCATTATATAAAATGTTATTAACAATAATAATCTTTTTGACCATTTTCTATAGGTTTATAATGTTAAAGTTCAACAAAATATGGGCCATTCTATTAGTTAAAATTTTCTATAGATGTATCTGCAAGTTTTTGTTTCTCTGTCTGGTCAAGTCAGGCTCCTACACATGCATCAGATTCTCGTTCTTATGTCCATGTCCTTGTAGTGTTGCTACATAATACTGGGCATGTGTATGTATTTCATTATTGTTGTATATAAGCTTCACGGCTACTAAAGCATTTTGCTTCTTTTCTTCAGAATCTTTGGATGATGTTGATGATGATGATGATGCAATATTTAGAAGAGGTTCCATCTCTGAGGAGAATGGGTCCAGTAAAAAGTGGTCTTGTCCATGGGGCTACACAGTGGTGGATGATGTAGCTCCACTGTTCAAATCAATATTGGAGGAGAATTACCTATCTTCCTCAGTCTCTCCCCTAGATGATACACAAAAGAACAGGTTGCTCTGGTGGACATGTAGAAAGAAGCTTGATTATCGCCTGGGGAAATTGTTGAGGTAAGCCTCTCACTCTCAGCGTGTCTGTCAGCAATGGCATGTGAACAGGTATACATGTAGGAGTGGTAGAGCCACTTCTGCAGAATTCATTGTGCTTCAATTTTTCTGACATAACATACATCCTCATCCTCCCTCATCCATGATAATTAACCTAATTGCAACTTGGTTGTTCAGTTTCTTGCCATGTAAATTTTTCACATAGTTAACTACATTTGGAAAACATTATTGAGGAATAAAAAGTCAAAATCCATTGATATGATGTAATCTTCATGCATCCAGGGATATAGAAGATTCTTGGTTGGGTCCCTGGAAATGTTTACTTTTGGGGGAACACTCAGAGTGCAAACACTTGGAGTCGGTGCTTCAGAAGCTGATGGATGATTTAAAACATAAAAGCGAAGACGATGCACATGAGAATCTTCTGAGAGTTATTTTTGGAGGTGCTGTATCTGTCTCTGAAGCAGATGAATATGTTTCTCAGTTACTGCACAAATGCTACTCAGGCAGCAATAGATGTTGTGGAGGGGAAAAGTGTTCTGCCTTTTCCATCACTTGTGATGGAATAGAAAGTTTGTCTAGCAAGGCTCAACAACTGATTCTTGAAGTTGCCAGTGGGCTAGAGTGCAAATGTGGCAACAGAGAACCTGTAATTTTGGTTCTGGATTCGGAAATTCAGGTGAGGTTTTTGAAATTTCCATCACTCATTATGTATATTGAGAACTAAGCTTTTTTTTTTTTTTCTATTTTTGGGCTGATTATATTAATGGGCATTGAAATATTTCACTGCACCATCCAATCAAGTAGGAATTGCAATGAGAGGTTTGATTTCCATATAGTCTTAACAAATTATGTTGTTTGACTCTGTCAGAACTTCAAATTAACCTTACCATGTTCTTTAAGTGGGGTATGGAGCTGATATAGGGTGGGGAGTGAACACATGGTCATCCAGAGGAGCTCCTACTCAGTGGATGATGCAGATCAGACACAAGGTTCTTTCATTTAGCTGAAATAGGAAGGATCATCTAGCTTGTTATTATTCTTATCATCATTATCATGCCCAGCCAATTTAAGTTTCAATATATCCAATATTTCAAAAGCATGGCTCAGGTGTGCCTAGACTCACTGGTGAAGCTTAGTGGGCAAGCCTCACTTCAACCCAAGTGCACCTTACCTTTAATGGTCTGATGAATATCTTAAATATGTTGTTTTAACAGGTGGGTTTGCTACATTGTAGAGTTCAACTATGATGTTTAGAGCTTAAAGAGATTAATGTACAAAGGATTTAGACCTACAGAACTAAAACTTTTGTGTTAATAAGATGACACTCAAATCAATTAAACTAATAGGCTTCAGAAATATTTTTCTAGACTAAGACTTCTATATTCTTATATGATACGATTTTTTTCCTAAAGTGGCACTTCACTTTGTTAAGGTGCACACCTCACTTTGCACCTTGCACAAACATACCCTTCAATCATGCTTCTTGTACTGAGAAAATAGCATTGAACAAAGAAGATATTTCAACACATTGATCCAGGCTGAAGGGAAAGTGTCTCTTAGGAGAGCTCTATTTGTACCAGAAAATAGCATAGAATTTGTAAATGTGGATGATGTCAGGAACCAAACCGGCAAAAAAAAGGCTGAACTTACAGTTGGCCTGATTTTACAGTTGAAACTTTCATCATACCTTTGCTGAAGTAATGATTGATATGTGCCTTGAGTGCTTTATTCATGATTAATTTCATCCAAGTCGGCTAATGCACTGATGATTGAAAACAGATGCTTCCATGGGAAAATATACCAATACTAAGAAAGCAAGAGGTCTACCGCATGCCATCTGTGGGAAGCATATTTGCAACACTCAGCAAAAGCTTCCACCCTCAAGAACAAATCGGGAAGGTTGTGGCTGCTTTTCCCTCAATAGACCCCCTAGACGCATTTTATTTGTTGAATCCTAGTGGTGACCTCAGCCACACACAAGTTGAGTTTGAGGACTGGTTTAAAAATCAAAAGCTGAAGGTAATTTTACACCTTTTGTTTCCTAAAAATTCAGGTGTATATGTATGCAAGCTTTCTAAATTATGGCACATGCTCATCTGGACTTTGTGCTTTCTATGGCAATTTAGGATTACCTGACCCTTCAAATAAGAACTTCTATGAATAGTATACACATTTTTTATCTGTCATTTGCATCCAAAGGCTTCCATTTTATATTTATTTGACCATTAGAAACGTTAATTGCTTTGTGATCCAGGGGAAAGCTGGAACTGCTCCCGCAGCTGAAGAGTTGATGGTCGCTCTAAAGAACCATGACCTATTTATATACTTCGGTCATGGAAGCGGTATGCTTGACTTAAAACTACTTGCTTGTTGTTACCATTATTACCATGCTTATTTGTTATTCTTTTCAAAGTAAAAGAATAACTGCTATTCATGTTTTCCTGCTGTTGCTGTTGTTGTTATGGATAGGATTTCCTGTGTACACTTAAAAGGAAGGTATTCGCATTGGTCATTATCCATTGAACACTAACAAAAGCCCAACTTATGGAGTCAGTTTTCTTGAGTTATTTTTTTATCATTCTTGTAGCCCATTTAAGTGAGTTTTAAAACATAACCATTTCATTTTATTCGTTTTCTTAGCATTTTATGATCCAAACTATCATCATATAACATGACTCCCTTTTTGGTTGTCTATAAGAAAATGGAAGAGACATCATTGAAAAATCCTTAAATGATTTCATTCTAGTATTTATTTACAATGAGGAATGGCTCCAATTTGTATGATGAAAGTTTGTCCTAAATGCAGATGAAAATTCACAATATAATTACTTCTTTTCACATGACATCCAAATAGGCTATTATCCCCTCTCCTTGCATTGTTAGCCTGTTGCAGCTAGCACTATACCTACATGCTGTTGTTCCTCCTTTCCAGTATTAGTTGATTGAGTTGTTTACATTTGATGGTACAGGGACACAGTATATATCTGGACATGAGATTCAGAAACTGGAAAGATGTGCTGCTACTGTTCTAATGGGCTGCAGTAGTGGCTCCCTCTCTCTCATGGGGTGTTATACACCACAAGGTGCTCCTCTCTCATACCTGTTAGCTGGTTCCCCTGCCATTGTTGCTAATCTATGGGAAGTGACCGACAAGGATATTGACCGGTTTGGTAGAGCCATGCTTGCCGCTTGGTTGCAAGAACGATCTACTTCCTCTATTGATTGTGGCCAATGTAATTTAGTATCAAATGAATTTGGGTCCCTCAGAATAAGCAGAACAATGGAAAATTCAAAGAAAGGCAGAAGAAAGAAGTTACAAGAAGCTCCATCTAGTGATACATGTAAGGATTGTTCTGGACAAAGACCTAAGATTGGATCATTCATGAGTCAAGCCCGAGAGGCTTGCACACTGCCATTCTTGATTGGGGCGTCTCCTGTATGTTATGGTGTCCCAACAGCTATTGGGAAAAAGAAGGATCTGTAAAAATACAGAGGTATTTCCTGAGCTTTGTTTGGTAAAGGATTTGCATGTCATTCACCCTTGGCCTTGTACTAAAGGATATCATCGATAGTCCTGGTTCTTCACAGCATGTGATCCTGTATAGTCCTGGTTCCTGTTACATCTTGCAGCTCGTGTGTATATGTTTTTTTCTTTCATGACCCTACTTGTTTATATTCATCCACCTAAATTCCTCATAAGCCCCTTTACTATCTTGTCGTCTCCCCTTCAAGGTGCGGTTCCTGGTCACATATGGCATGCCTATGCAACTGCTATCTTGTTCGCAAGAGTCTAAAAGGTACCAGATAAATGATTGTTGTACACCTAATGTCAATAAAAAGAAACTGTAAAGAATTCTTTTATTTTTTCTAGCATGTTCTCTTACAATTATTCTTGTCCATTATTCGTAAGGTTTTAAAAACCGGACTGGACGCAGAACCGTTTTGGGATGGTTCCCAGGTTGAACAGTCCGATCGTTCGGTATGAACGGATGACCTGTTTTGATTTAAAATATAAAAAAGCGGCCAAAAACTGTTTTTTGGGTTAACGGATCAACTGACCGGGTCAGTGGGTTGCTGACCAAATCAATGGTTTTTGGCCCATGAGTGGTTTTAGGGTGAAGCAGACCGATTGCCTGAACAGTTCATGGGTCAACCGGTTCGATCATCCAGTCTGATCCAGTTTTCAAAACCATGATTATTTGTTCTGTTGTATGTGCTATTGTGTTCTTAAATCTTGAAAACTTTAGGTTTATTGGTAAATCTTGGATTATTTTCATCTTGATATCAACTGGTTTCTGCGTTAGTTAAGTTCTCACTAGGTGTAGTCTCTCTATTGAAAATGTTCATACAAGTTGATTTAGGCTCTCGAACTGGTAGTCACTCAAGTTGTTTCAACCCAAATTTTAGTGAGATGGAACTTGATGAGGTGATAACTTTGAAAATGGGCTTCTCTCAAATGTTTATGATGCGTCCATTGAAAATGCTCATACAAGTGTTTTCTAGGTGTCGAAAATAGGCTTCTCTCAACTATTTATGATGTGATAACTCTGAACTACTATCAGATGAGCAGAATTCACTTTCGTCGTAACTGAAAATGCTTGTTCAATCGAATTCTGCCCAAGTTTCAAAGTATCGGAAACGCAAGGTGTATCAGAAAGGTAATTTTAAGAGACATACCGAGATATGCTTTGGAAACGTATAGATACAGACGAAACATCAAGATACACTTGTATGCATTAGAAAATCCAAAAAAAAAATCCTTAAAAATATGAACAATAATAAAAATGAGTTTTATGTGAGTATAACTAATTTATTTAAACATAAAAAGCATTTTTTAATGATTTATACAAAGTATCGGGATATAATTAGTAACCATTGAAAAATAATATAACTAAAATGTTTGTATATATACTAATATTTATTATATATAGAATTAGATAATATTTATTATGTATACAAGTTAATATATACCTTAATTTTTAATAAATCAATATAACTTGTATTCATCTTATTATTATATAAATATTAATAATCAAATTTATAGCATTTGTCGGGAAACATCCACCAAGGCAAGAAAGATTAAGTATAAAAAGCATGTCTTTTTAATAAGTAATTAATGTTGGCATAATGGTCAATTAATTATTGTTATAAGCAAATGACTTGGGTTCGAAACTTGTTACAATTGGTTTGTGAATTTTAACAAGTTATTTCACTTAAATAACATTAATGACATTATTAAATGCTGCAATTAAATGTAACTTAAATGAGCATTTAATTAAATTATATTAGCATTTAGTGACGTTCCAAACTTTAAGACTTAATTAAAATTGATATTAATGAGAGAGAAGAGATAAATTAAATTTAAATTTAAATTTGATATTAATGAGAGAGAGAAGATATAATTTAAATTTAAATTTAAAAAGAAGAAGAAAATTAAATTTAAAACCCTGTATCTTTCCGAAACGATACGTATCGGGACGTATCGGCCTATACATTGCGAAATTTAAAACCTTGATTCTGCCGCATTACTCAAGCTTAGGAGAATCTCGAACTTAACTTTTAAGAGTGTGGAACATGACATGGCAAAATTTGATTGCTTATATCAAATAACCTGGGACTTGCAGCCAAAATGAATTCGCAATAACAACTGTGCTGAATGACCGTAATGCCCTACACAGTTACCTGTTGTACATACGCACAGTTACAGACATGATCTGGGTAACTGGGTCCCGTTCTCCTGGGTGGCACTTGGTCTGTCCTATTGGACCTGTTCTAAGACGTCTCGTTTTCTGGTATTAGATTTTAACAACATCCAACTGGGTATATCCAAAATCGAAAGTCAGGTCGTTTAGTTGAGCATCGTTGGTTCATATCAAATCTGGTGGTGGTTTAGTCGAACATATCATCAGGTCAGTTCTTACCCAGGTCTGATGGGATGGGTCCAGGTCCGATTGGATCACAAGAGCATCTATTACTTGAGGTCCGTATCATGCATAGGTGATATGATCATATGAAAATTGAGGATGGCCCTTTTATGGGGATTGATGCTAAATTTTAAATTTGCAACCTAAGGTTAAGAGTTAACACAATTTGAAGAGACTTGTATGCTTGCAAAGCACTACAATATGGTAGACAGAATAATGCTTTTAGCGATTTCTATTGATCAATCAATCCAAAACGTTTCAGATATAAACAATGGTAACGAACAAAGGTCACCTAAATGTAACAAATCCATCAGTTAGAATTAAACAACTCTTGCTATATACATACTAGCGGAGGGGCCCTGCCGTTGCGGCTTGTGAAAGGTAAATTATTATATAGGAAAAAAAAATTGTGAAAGGTAAATTTTTTAATTAAAAGTTTATTGGAAAAAAAATCTATTTAAAATAAAAAAAATTTATGGATAATAATATATATAATTTAATAAAATAAAACAATAAATATATATTCATGGCTATCGGGCAATAGAGAGAGAGGGAGAGATGACTTTTGTCATTGTATTTTTGTTTTATATAGTGGAATAATTGTAAATAGTTAAATAATAATTAATTTAATTTAATAGATAAATAAATTTATAAAATAAATGAGATAAATAGACAATCAAGTGAGAAAGTAAATATATATAAATATATACATGATTCTATGCCTTACTTTGTAGCAATAATAACTAATTAAATAATTTAGCAAAATAAGTAAATAAATAATAAAGCTTTATGTATTATCAACACAAGATTGGTAAAGACTATCTCAAATTATTTAATTGATTAATTTAGTGTTGTTAATGGGTTGGGCTGAACTACTAGGCTACCAAATCCGTGAACAGGCTTAGATCTGTTCGTGGCTCAGCTTGGCCTAAGGCTTGGCCCGCGAACCAGCCTGGCCTGTGGCATGGCACGGGCCCGTATGGGCTTGGGCTAAAATAAAATTTTAAGATCTTTAATTTTTGTCTATTTTTATAAATTTATGTTAAAATGTTTATTACTTTTTTTAAAATTAAATAAAAACATGGCTTAAATAGGTTCGTGGCTCGGCCTAGCCTAAGACTTGGCCCTTGGACCAGCCTGGCCCGTGGTATGGCACAGGCCCAAGTGGGCTTGGGCCATATATTATATGCAATAATTATATAATATATTAACATGTAATTTTATTTTCATTTTATTATTTCGTATATAAACAATTTTACATATCAAAATTCATATAAAATAAATTTCTAATTTTTTATCTATTTTTTAATTTATAAAAACATGGTTTAGCCCGGTTCATGGCCCAATAATAATTATAATATATATAATTTTATTTTTAATTGTATACATCAAAATTCATATAAAATAAAATTTTAAGATCTTTTTTAATTTTTTGTCTATTTATTTTAATTTATGTTAAAATTTTCATTATTTTTTTTCAAAATAATATATATATATATATATATATATATATATATATATATATATGGCCTAGCCTAAGACTTGGCCCATGGCACAGCACAAGCTCGCATGGGCTTGGGCCATATATTATATATAATAACTATATACTATATAATTTTATTTTTAATTTTATATTGCATATATAAACAATTGTATACATCAAAATTCATATAAAATAAAATTTTAATATCTTTTTAATTTTTTATCTATTTTTTAATTTATGTTAAGTCTTGGCCTAAAACTTGGCCCGCGGACCAGTCCAGCCCACGACATGACACAAGCCTATGCAGTCTTGGGTCGAGGGCTGTGCCAGGCCGACTTCTTAAAATATTTCAAGGGAGGGAAGCACAATCCACACGGCACAGCCCAACATGGCCCGATTGTAAATAAAATAAGAGATAAAGACAATTTTTAACAAATATGAAAAAAGTATAAATTTAGTGGCATTATTGTAAATAGTTAAAAGTGGCATGCATAAAATAATACATTACTATCAACATACCAGACTTCCAACTAATTTCAGTGTTGCATTTAAAATGCACATCAACATATTATTACAAATTAATATGCATAAAACATCCAAAATTAAAATATTAATGGTAAACCTACAGTGGATTAATGTGCATAAATATTAAATAATATATCATAAATTTATAATTTGCACATTGGAGTAAAAAAAACAGTAAATCAACTTATATGCGAATATTTATTTCATGTTAATAGGGGAATTAAATATACACAGTTCATTATATTTTAACTAAATTTAAAAGCATACAGTTTCATACAAAATTATATTTACATCAAAATTTATCCATGCATCGGTTGGATACGGAAGAAAACTTTAAAAGCCTCATGCAGTGGGATTCAGTTAAAGTATTGTGCCCTTCGGCCCAACACCGAGAAACCAATATATATATATATATATTGTATTGATAATCTGAACCTTGGCTTGGCTGCATGCCCTGCATCCTCAACAAGTATAATCTCCGAAATGCTGTCATCCGGTTGTATGTCCAAATTGATGTATAATTACTAATTAAATTTTACAACTTGGGTGAAAAGGGTTCATATCTTGGAAACAGTTCTGTATGTGCAAGGGTAAGAGTAAGACTGAATATATCTGTCCCTCCACAGATCCCACATTGGTGAGAGACTCGTTCACTGGATTGCCCCTTCTTTTACTAGTTAAAGATTAATAAAATCAATAATCCCAGAACGAAAAAGAACAAATTTGGAAAGTTTAAGATAATATTTTTGACAAAAGCCCTAACGAAACAATGTAGCAATTGGAAATTCCCCTTGTATCAAGAGCTTCTTCTAAAGAACAGAAAAGGAAATGTTACAAACACAACATTTAAAAAAAAAAAGAAATCACTTTTTTTCCTTTTTCCCAATTTTACTAGTCATTTTATCACATGACTATTCCACATAAATAAATGAGGCATAACCATGCACTTATGTAGGGAACAAGACAGTCAATTGCCTTGATCCATCAACTAAAAACCTAACATCCCATTCCCCTATTCCCAACCCAAATAATGCTCCAAACCAACAAGCCCCAGGGAACCCCCACCACCCCCAGTCATCTCTCGCTCAGGTAATATCTATAACTGCCCTTCTTCGGTTTCTACGGTTCAGCCTCCTCTCTGATCTACCCAGCTCCACCACTCTCCTTCGACGGCGATCAACTGGTAAGTCATCATCATTGCCATCAGTTGTGCTGATTGAACTACCACCAGCTGTGACATGAGGAATTCCACCACGGCCATCTTCATCCAATGAACGATGAAGACCCCTGTCAAGCCGCCTCAACCTTGTACTAAAACTGACACCATCTCCTGCTTGGTGCCTCAAGAAAAAGACAAAATTGAATAAGTTGTCATTGTAGTGCAACCCATAATTCCCATCATCCTCGTCAGCATCCCCATCATCTGTATCAAAGCCATAATGGTTCCCTTCTATCACATAATCTCCAAGGACCATTGCCCCCGGCATTGATGACCTTATTGTGCTAATCACGTCATCACGCTCTCTCTCACGCTCAAGTCTTCTCCATTTCTGCTCAAGTATGGGATCTACTTCACGAGGTCGTGCAGATGGATGGACTGCCCTAACGTGTTTTCTGAGCTCTTTGTATGTTCCTATGAATGAACAGTTATCCTGCATACAGCTTCTCTTTTTGTTATTGAGATATTCACGTGCAGCTTCAACCACTGTCCATCCTTTCACCTGGCCCCGGCAGAGAGGGCATGAAAGCTCCACTACTTCAGACTTCTCATTAGGCCAATCCGGATTCAAACCAACAGTGTGGTTAGTTGAACCATGCCATGCTTGCCCATGAGGAGGTGACATTACTTTGGTGTAGGCTTTCTTGAACTGATCAAGGCAATTGGAATAGCGATAGCTGGTACCACACATGTATGGACGGCAGCCCTTGTCATGTGAGGAACAGAGGAGGAGAACAGCATTATGAGGATACTCCATGCAGACCGAACAGGTTGCATCCTCCCAGTCTTTCTTCTCCAAGACGTTGCAGCCTTTCTGTTTTTGGTTGATTTCCTTCTCCCTTACCTCCCGCTGGCAAGATGGCAATGGATATGGATTTGACCTGTATTGGCGGGAAGCAAGTCTACGACGACCCCTGGAACTCCTTGCCATCTCCAAGCTACTCCTGATAGGCAAAGACATTCCACAAGTTAGGCTTGATCAGGACAGATAAAAATAAGTGCCGCCGAATAAGTGGTAAAAATATAAAAAAAAAAAGAAGATAAATAAATCAGAAAAATATATATACAAGGTGCAAACTAGAAATTAAAAACAATTCTGCATCTTCCACTTGAATTTTTAACACAAAACTCTTTGAGCTTCCTCTTTTTACTCCATGGCAAGTAGAAAGAAACTTGAAGAAAAGGAGTAAATATGCAACTTCAAAAACCCCGATTGAGTAAATATGTAACCTCAAAAGTCCAGACTATCTGGTATATAATTAAAAAATGTCTATTATTAATTCACTAATTTACTTGACAGGCAACTACACAAGAAGCTGGCACAAACACTACGTAAGTATTGATACCAAATTAATTTAGTCCACCAATTCATTTTAGTTGTTTGAGCACCACAACAAGCATATGCTCATTATTACATGCAACAGTACTCAGAAAAACTCGAGGGAAGGCAGAAGCATGAGAAGGGCACTACAGTAGGATTGGCTACTTTTTTTTTTTTGATAATAAACAGTAGGCTTTGCTACCATTGGTGCAAAACTAGAAATCCTGAAGTGATGCTTCTCCTGAAAGACTCAAATGATGTGTCAATGGTTTTCCCAGGCGCCACATAAGTTAGATGACACCCTAAAGAGTAGTGAGCAAATGTCACCTAGAGAAATAGTACAAAGATGTCCATTAATAATTTAGGCAGTCACCTAGACAACTAAAATCCAAATTTAACTGACTGCAACAAGAATATTTTTTTTGCTAGGTCAGCATTAGGACTGCAATGGTATTAATTATTTTTACTTTATTTAAATTCAATCTGTTTATAATTGGATCAAGTAAGGATTCACCCTGATCAAGCAATAACATCCAATATTTCTTTTTTTATACCAAATAATACTCAATCCAATGATCTTTAAATATATGCTTATATTAATATGTAAATATTAGTAAAGTTGGTTTCAATGTTATATGCTTACGAGTTCATAGGTCACATAGAAGTTATTTTCAAGTCATTTTATTCTTGATATACAATACCAAAGTACTTTCTATTAATTTTATTAATGATAAATAATATTCTGATAATTTTTAGTATAATTTATTAATGGCATCCAATATCCGAACCAATTAGAGTCAAATATAAATCAGACAGATAAGATTCAATTCCACACCAAATATCAACAGATCAAATTTGGATCCAGGTAAACACCATTTGATCCAACATTTTTTTGCTTCATTGATCTAGTACATTTACAGCGCTAGTTGACATTATCATCAACTTAAAATAGCAATTCTGTTGTGTAGAGTATTAGGCAAGGCTTATTAACAACTTTTTTTTTGGAAAAGGTAAAGTAATATTTATTGAGAAAGAAATACACACAAGAGGCTGAGATCAGTCCCTGAACAGGCTGACTGATCTATTCAGCAATTACATAAGCCATCAAGACAAAGAAAAAAGTACATCTGACACATTACAGTTTCTAAAATCTGCCGCCACAGACAACCAAGAAATCAGCTTGCTCACTAACTTCTGAGCTAAGTGCTCCAGACTTAGAAACTTATTACTGAACACCCTTCTATTCTTCTCGGTCCAGATACACCGAATTACAGCACTTGGAATCATCTTCCATAAAGTCTTCTTTTTCTTGCTCAAGCCCACGACATGCCAGCCACATAACAGCTCTTTTACCGACCTCGGCATCACCCAACAAACTTTCAAGGAGCTGAGGAAGTGGTTCCACAGCTGAGCAGAGAATGGGCAGTGAATACACAAATGATCAGTAGATTCAGCACTGCACCCACACAAGCTGCAAGATAGGTCCAAAATCTGAAATCCCCTGCTCACAAGGTTCTCCTTGGAAAGGCATTTATTAAGAGCCATAGTCCAAACAAGGAAACTGGCTTTAGTCGTACTAATGGGATTCCACACTTGCTGAACTGGGAAATCAGGAACACCCCTCCTACCAAGCATAGCAGCCAAATATTTAACTGAAAACATCCCATCAGAATTCCATGTCTAAAGCTACTTATCCCCTGAGCTATAATCCAACTCTTGAAACTGGAGACAGGTCAGGAGATTCACTGCCTCATCGACTTCCCAATCAAAGAGATTTCTTCGAAAAGAGGGAGTCCAAAGAACTGAACAACCAGAAGTACTATAGCACCCAGCAACTGAGGCCTCTTGGTCTGAAGCACACTGGAAGAGGAGTGGGAAGGACTCAGCAAGAGGAGCATCTGTGCACCAAGAGTCCTTCCAGAATTTGGTCCTATTACCATTACCAGCCCTGATTGAGATCCCCCTGGCCAGATCTGGAAAATGCTTCATTATCCCTTTCCACAGTGAGATACCCCAGTTAGGAGGGGGATCCCTAGTTCTCCGATTGCCCCAACTCACACCATATTTTCTGGCAATAAGAGACCTCCACCAAGCATCAGATTCAACAGCAAATCTCCAAATCCATTTACATAGAACGGCAGAGTTAAATGGTTTCAGCTTCCTTATACCTAACCCCCCTTCAGATTTGGGGAGACAAACTTGTTCCCAACTCACCAAGTGCACTTTTTTTCTCCTCCTCCCAGCCTCTCTAAAGAAATTTCCTTTGATGCTTTTCAATCTGATTTGCAACCTTCCTAGGAATGGAAAACAGAGATAGAAAGTAGATACGCAGATTGCAGGTACTCTTAATCAGTCACCCTCCCCCCAAAAGATAGATATTTAGCCTTCCAAGAAGTCACCTTCCTTTCCAATCTCTCAATAACTGGGTTCCAGATAGCAGAGGAACCACCACTCACCCCAAGCGAGAGACCCAAATATTTGACTGGAAGAGATGCAATCTGACAAGCCAGAATACCAGCACACTCAGCTAAATTGGAAACCTGTCCATCTGGGATAAGTTGGCTCTTATTCCAACTAACTCTCAGACCTGTAATCACTTCAAACCAAGAGAGAATCCCAAGGATTAACACCACCTGAGAGGGGGACGCCTCCACAAAACAGAATGTATCATCTACAAATTGAAGAATATTCACTCTCACCCCCCGGCACCATTGCAAAACCTTCCCATTCCCCTAACATAGCAGCCTTCTTACAAAAAAAAGAGTGATGATCTCCACAACACATAAATAGGAGAGGAGATAGAGGGTCTCCCTGCCTAAGACCCCTGGAATTATCAAAGAAACCTGCAGACTGTCCATTTACCAAGAATGAGAACTTTGGGTAAGAGATACAGACTTTAATCCAATTCCTCCATTTCTACCCAAAATTCATCTAAAGAAGCACAAGGTCTACACATCTTCAGTTAACATGATCATAGGCCTTCTCTGTATCAAGTTTACAAATCAAACCTGGAGAACCTTCTTTTTTCCTAGAATGAATGAGCTCATTTGTAATAAGAATTGAATCTAGCATCTGCCTACCCGGAATAAAAGCACTTTGGTTATTTGAGATAACAATACCGAGAACTACTTTCAATCTTTCAACAAGAACCGTAGCTAGGATTTTGTAGAAGCTATGTAGCAGACTAATCGGCCGGAAATCCTTAACATTCACTGCACCCTCAATCTTTGGAATGAGGGTAATAAAGGTAGTATTCAGACTTCTCTGCAATGAACCCACCCCTCTCAAAAAAGTCCTAGAAAACATTCAAGATATCCTGTCTCACAACATCCTAGCATTTAAAGTAGAGAAGATTTGTAAGACCATTAGGCCCTGGAGACTTCTCATCAGCCAACAACTTGATAGCTTCTTTAATTTCCTTCTTAGAAAAAGTTCTCTCAATGAATGAAGACTGCTCATCACTCAACTGGTTAAAAGAAAGGAATCTAGGAAAAGGTCTGAAGGACCAAGATTCCTTATACAGCTTCTTGTAAAAGCTAGTTGCCACAAGCTTCATATTAGTCTCAGTAATACCCACCCTGCCCTCTCCCTCCAGCCTGGTAATTACAGAAGCTCTAGCTTTGGCATTTGCCATTTTGTGGAAATAATGTGTATTCCTATCCCCCTCTTTCAGCCAAGCCACTTTGGCTCTTTGCCTCCATTTAATTCCTTCTGCCACTGCCAATTTGTCAAGCTTCAACTTAACCTGGAATCTTTTTAATCTAAGCTCCTCAGCAATAGGGCCTAAATCTTCACCTGTGTCAATCTCCTTTATGGACTCCGGAGAGCCTTCTTCTCAGTATCCAGACTCAAACTTTTCTCCAATTTCCAAATCTTTAGTCTTGCTTTAATGGCCTCCAATTTCTTTGCTAAGATGAATGAACTAGTACCCCCCACCTGCAAATCCTCCCAAACAGACTTCAACAAAGGAACAAGAGAATCGTCCTCAAACCAAGCATTCTCTAATTTGAAAGGAATTTTTGCTCTCACTCTAACACCACAAGCCAACTGAATAGGAATATGGTCTGACAACAGTCTTGGAAGGGCAATCTGCTTAAACTCCAGGAAAATATCTTCCCAGTTAGAAGTAACCAGAAACCTATCAAGTCTCACTAGAGTAGGAAGGTCTTGATTGTTGGTCCAAGTTAACCTGTTGCCATGAAGGGGTAAATCTTAAAGTTCAAATCTGTTGATAAAATCAGCAAATTGCACCATATCCCTTGATCTTCTCCCACCCGAGCTTCTCTCATCCCCAGAAAGAGTGACATTAAAGTCCCCACCAATGACCCAAGGAAAAGCAAGACTTCGACTACCTACAGCCAATTCCTCCCAAACCTCCTCCCTCCGGCTTCGGTCATTAGGGCCATACACATTAGTAATTTGACACACATTACCATCTGCGAGTTTCAAGACAAGGGAAATTGAAAAGTTTCCTATCTGATGAGAAATCAAGTTGCAAACTGTCAGGTCCCACATACTCAGTAACTCACCTACACTACCAGCTGTCGGCTTTGACCTCCACCTAACCTCCCCCTCCCCCTCCCCCCAGATACTTTTAACCACTTCAGCCTCCATAGTTTCCAATTTAGTTTCTTGAATCAAAACCACTTCTAAACCTGAATTTTTCAGAGAATCACATACTACAAGCCTCCTTCTCCCCGATCCCAACCCCCTAACATTCCAAGATAATATCTTGAGCTCCATAAACAAACTAAAATTAACAGAACACTTGGCACTTAAGCCTTTCTCCCCCCTCAAACTCCCCTCACTACTGCTTGCTTTTCTCATTAAGGCTCCACGTCAAACGTAGAAATTCTCTACTTCTTTTAGATTTATTACCCCCTTCTTTACTGCAGCTTTCCCCCTAGCCAACAAACACATTCTTTTCTCTACCCCCTCCAAGTACTTGATTGTTTCCTCTTCCAAACATTCTAGCGAGATCCCTAGAAACTTTCCCAATCCCAACAACTTAGAAGAAACCCATGAAGAACCAGAAGCACTTTCAAGCTGCTCCCCTACCAGATTCGGCTGATCCAATAACATATTGCTGATCTTTTGAGGTGCCCAACCAAGGCAGCACCCCTATCAGTTACACTGAAAGAGCAACCTTCCACCTCTGACCCAGCACCCTCAAGAACACCTCCACCACCTAATACTTGAGAATATGCGGCCACCATCACTAATGGATCCACCTCCAACAGATCCTCTTCCTCTCCCAGACCACAAGCTGGTTGGACTTTAACTGAACCTCATCTTCCAAAGCAGTCGATTGGGACGGTAAAGACTTCACAACCCGTTGGGGTCCAAAATCCCCCCTCCACCCTTCTTCTCCCTACGTGAAGCAATCCCCCTTCGATCCTGAGAATCCCAAGCCTCCCTAGTACCCATACCCTGATGACAACATCCAACCGGAGGACTGAAATCTGGAGACATTATCGCCCATCTAGCAAAGGGGGGACTGAGCTCATTATAACCATTGAGCCTAGGCCAATTTCCAGGTTGAAAGATTGAAGAGCCAGCTGGGTTGGGTAAAGCACTCAAGGCCCAGAATCTTCATCCGAAGTATCATGGTCCCCTTGAGACCCAATTGGAGGAGGCTGGCTGATGACTCACTGGTGCAGGATCTTCCCTAGGTGCCAGTTGGAGCTCAGCAAGACACTCTCTAATTAAGTCTTTAATGGCTTCAGCTCCCAAAACCTACCCGCTGCCCCCATATTTAAATTTCGAATCTCCTTCACAGCTGGACCCTAGGTGAGCCCATCTGGACCATTCAAAGTTGCCAAGATAAGAAGGCTCAAATGATCTCCCAAACTTGCGTCATATTCTCTATCACCAGCTGTCATAGAAGCACCTCGCGTCACAGTCTTCTTGTATCGCATTGTTTCAGAAACACAGGGGAGCTCACTTTTGCCACAATCTTCCAGGACCAAGGTTTTGGAGAAGTTTGAACACTCCTCGTCTTCCTTCTGGACATCACAAGACGGCTCTTCTCCACCTCTCCATCTTTGAACAGACGGTAGAACTTCTTTCCAAATCTGAATAGTGAAGACCACTTCCCCCACCACCACTTCAACCTTGTTCGGGATTTGGTTCCCCCTGCGGATCTTCATTCTTACCCACTCACAGATTGCAATCTCCAATGGGGAATCGTCCGTCTCTATGAAACCCCCGCAAGCATCCCCAATAGCCCTTATGACACTTGGGCACCAGAGCAGGAGTGGAAGGCCGAAAACCCTAATCCAACACGACCCCAGGTCCTCTCCAATATCGAAAGGGTAAGGGTAATGACATTCCGCACTTACCCCCCACCAGTCCAGCAAAAGGGGGTTCCTCCCCAACTGCCAAGGACCTTGCCTTAGAACCAATTCTGCACCAGCTCTTGACGGATAGATAAAGAGGAAAAGTCCGTCCGCCATTTTCTTCACTCTCACACCCCCCACCTCCCTCTAGAAACTATTTGCCCACCTCTCTACCTCCCTAATCTCCTCCCCCCAATGAAACCTACCCACCAAACAGTTCCTCAAAACTCTCTTCTCACATTCACCCCCTGAGGATCCGTAGCAACCACCCTTTTACCATTAACCCATTTCACCTCCAACCCCCCAAGAGCAGGCCAAACCCCCGCAACCACCACTTCACTGTAAGAAAGATTGCGCCTAGCCCTTCCTTCCATCTCTAGTCTGTGATACCTGTTGGAGGCTTCCCATCTTCGCTTCCCTCCACCTGATCTACTGTAAAAGACTCTACGCTCCATCAAAACTTCAGACAAAAAACCCTTCACCAGCAAGACAACATGATCCCTGCTATGATTTCCACCGCTGGTTCGATTCTCACCGCTCAAAGTTCACCGCCCAAAATTTCAATTGTCCGTTAAGGTGACTACTAACTAGGGAGACACTAGATGCTTCTTATTGGCTTGGCACCATTAATTTTAAAGTTTTTGCTCTTTTTTCCCATCTTCAATTTTGGAGGAGAAGCTGCTATAGTCTTTTATACTTTACCTTTTAGGAGGAAGAGTCTTTAAGATTTCCTTTTTTTCCAAAGTTTGCTAGCATCCTATTAAATAATTCATTTTTTACTTTTGGAAAACAAGACTAAAAGAATTAAAGTTTTGCTATATGATGAACAACAAAAAATGTAAGAGAACAAGCTTATTAACTAAACAATGTGTTCACCTATGTTCCTGGACATCATGTAGGTGCCAAGCCAATGAGAAGCATCTAGGGTCTCTCTAGTCAGTGATCATCTTAACAGACAGTGGTCCCAAAATCTAAATACCTGTAGTTTCACACACTTGTGGGCAAACAACCCAAATGATGGGCCTTGAGACTTGCAAAAGAGTTCCTTTGCCAATAAGGACTTTATATTCATAATGAAGGCAAAAGATTTTTTGAGGGGGTAAAAAATTGTTTTTGGGCCTTGAGACGTACAAAACAATTCCTTTGCCAATACTGACTTTATTCATAATGAATGTAAAAGATTTTTGAGAGGCAAGAAATTGTTTTTCGACCATTAAGTACATTCTTGCCAACCTGAGAAGTGCATTCTAGGCTAGACTGTAAAATGAGAAGATCAAGATGGTAGATCCCAAAAATAGGAAAATACAAAACCCAGTAGAAAGACAGAGTAAGCACTCAAAAAGAATCAAATATTTATGGTGAAGAGGAAAAGGGGAAAAACCGAATCCATGTTTGTAAATATCAATTTCCTTAAGAGTATAATGGAAGATTCAAGAAAAGAACATATGAACAAAGACAAAAGTCAACAAGCAATCTTTAATCATAATCTCATAATTGAGTAAAGAGTGACTAAATCACTAAGGGGTGTTTAGTACTAGGTCTTCACAAAATGTGGTGTTTTTTAATCCACTGGACCTTTCTCTGTGGTGTGGATCCATTGTCAACAAATTTTTCAATAAAATGTCTTGGTCATTTAATGCAATACATAATAATAATGATTGAATCGACCATGGAGTTGACCAAACCATAAGATTTTGGTGTGGAAGAGAAATTGTAATATTTTGTCTTTCAAAACCATCTAGAGATGGTTTGAAAATGTGCCACACCCCTAAAAGAACACCTAATGGGTGTGGCACATTTAGAACCAAGTCCATGGAACATCCACAATACCGAACACCCCCTAAATAAACATATGTAACAGACATATGGACCATTTCAACTTGACTTTGGGGTCATTTAAGTAGGTAGGTAATTCAGTAATTTGTCAAAGAATAAAAACATTGCATTTTTTCGCATATCAATTGAGAAAGTTACTGAGTTGATGGAAGTGGTCAAGTCTTTTTTTTTTTTTAAGAAAAGGTCTACTGTCCAAAGAGTCCTGTTATGGTTTCTATTTTTGTTTTTAAGTTAAAGAATCGTGTTATTTTAGAACTCATGTTTGTAATCATTAGCTTTAGAATTTGTTTCTATTCATAAGTTCATGTCAATCTTGGATATGTCAAAGAATTATTTTTATGAGAGATTTCTGGAAACTTTACTTCATTTTGAATTCATTCCATCTACAGGTATGACTAAAAGCTATTTGGTTGTGTTTAGATTAGGGAAATCAGTATACATAAAACCCAAAAAAAAGTAAGGAAGTGGGGTGTGACTCTATGTATGCTTTTAATTCCATATTTTGTATTTCCTATTGCTTTTTCCTAGTTTCTACTAGAGATTGATCCCCAAAGTTGTCATATATCATTTAGGTATTAAAGCCCTATAGCAGCCGAGACACCAAGATGGCACTCCTGTGGAACCTCATTTAGCCTGAGACCAGGTGCCTTGAAATCAGCACCCAAGGTCCTTACCTCACTGAAACTATATTCCTTGTCTAATTCTTTAGTTTTCTTCTTCTAATATGTATATAAGCATAATATTTTAACTCTTATATAAAGTCATGCACATTTACATATATACATAATTAATTAACTGTTTAATCAATCAGAATTTCCACAGGTCTTGAAATGAAGCATTTCAAGCTAAAGTCATTGAAAACAAAATACAGTAGATAACAATGGATCCTGGATTCTCCAGATGAGAAACTAAACTAGAACCATAACTTACTCAAGACAGCATGTGAATATTAACATAGAAAGCTGGAAAAGCCATCATCATTATCAACATCTAAGCCTTATCCCAAACTACACATGGTAACATATCTTTATTTTTTTTTATAAAGATAAAATGAGGATAAAATCAAATGAAGATTAGCAAATCCAGATTACTGAAACAGATAAAGGGCAGAGCTTAAAGTGAATATCAAATTATTCAATAGACACAACCTAACAGAGTCAGAGTTGAACTTGAAAGTAAATCCTAGAGGAAATTATAAGGGTCACAAGAATCTTAGGAAGTTTTCGAGGACTGAAATGAACAAAGCATCATATTATTTCTGACAATTTCCAAATAAAAAAAGAATTGTAAAAGTCATCTTCATGCATGACAATCTACATAAGTATGATAATACCTGAAAAGCAAAGAAACTCTCTGATATGAAATCCTCAATGTGTTTCCCAAGCAAACTGACAGATAAAATAGCAAAAGAAACTTTAATCTAAGAATATGTGCTTAGTATAAATAATTTATACCCAGAATGCATCAAAAGCTACAAAGCTATTCATCCTTGACATTAAAACATAAGGAATAGAGCACATGAAACCATATAACAGATGCTCATAAGGACTAGACTAATAATCGTATTGTAAAAATACTCCACTGATAATAGATCTTTGGGAGGTCTATTTTCATTTTGAATTAAATTTCAAGCTTTCAAGCATGGATTTGTAACTCCACCCCCTTAACAACCTCAACAGAAACCATGTACATAAATGACATGACAAATCCAGCCTATCCACTTGATAAGGTGATCCTCTGAACAAGCAAGCTATTGTGGCCAGATTTTTTTTGGAAGATAAATAAAAAATACACTTTATTAAGGGAAAGATTAAAGAGGATACATCAGGGTGATAAGACATCACCCATCAAACAACAGTACCACACTCACATCTAATCCCTTAGGCATAAGGTGATCAACCCTTCAAATAAACATGACATCCTGAAAAGTTCCATTCCAATAACCACTACCAAAACTCAAATCAAATGTCACAAAAATCCCTACCACAGAACATGAAAATAATCAAACAAAAATGCAAATCCATCCAACCCACACATCCCCTACCTTAATACAATGGAAAAAACACCCTGGTCCCACAAACCATTTCCGCTGAGAGGCAAATCTCCTGCTTTATCCATTTTCTAAGCACATCCGTTGTCTAAGAAAGAGCTCTCACTTCTTATCTGAGAGACTTTCTGTAACTTCTTCCCCTTCTTTTTTAGCCCTGTGCCCAGATAATGGATACCAAGCATAGACATGGATACAGGAATTAGGGATACAACCCTCCATCTCCTAAAATCTCATATCGGCTACTGGTATGGGTATTTCATATTTATGATCATATCAAATTTTAATATCTAGTTTTTGAAGCTAAATTTCATTTCTCAAGACTTACGTCTCACCAAATTTAATTAAATCTTTAACATGTACACATTTTTTTGTTAAGACATTGTCATCATCATCATCTCAGCCTTGTCCCAACTATGTCTATATGCAGTCAGCTACATGAATCTTGTTTTTCCATTCCATTCTGTTAAGGCATATCATTGTTTTTACCACCATATCATATTACATATTTTAACAATACAATTCATATTATAGAGTACATTCAGAAATGCCCATAGAGCATCTAGTGTCATATCAGTTACATATCAGTTACATATCAACCTTAAAAATCATCAGCTGTTGTTCTTGTTCCCCAAGAAGTGACCATGATTGAAGTGTAGATTTACACAAATAAAAAGAAAGAATAAGATGCCACATGATAGTGAGTTACTAGCAGAAACTTAGCACATGGGTGGAAGCTAATACATGGAGAACCATTTTCATATATCAAGTAAAACTCTTCATTATTAGGTGAAAAGGGGAAAGTACATAGGTACAAAATAAACCAAACCTCCATCGTAGAAAAAATACCAAAAACAGAAAATACCAAACTAAAAGTTCCAAAACTTAACGGTCAATTTGTTGAGTTCATTATTTTGATAGTGGGGTATTATTTTTTTCAATGAATGATAGTGAGGTATTAATTATACTATTATATCCAATGAAGGGGGGTGATACCCTATATATGTTTAACTTACAATCTTTATTTTGCAAACATAGAAAGATAGTCTTTACAAGAGCTTTTACTCTGTTTTTAAAACTTACTTCATTCACAAATTATTTTGATCTATGAATACAAGATGTTGTGCAAGTATCTATAGGGCCTAGATTATCAGCAGGTTCTCAAAGAAAACTGAAGGTCCCCTTGTTTTGTGGCAATTCCATATTAGCACACTATTGATTGGGAAAAGACCTAAGAGAACTCTTCCATTGTTCTTCTATTTTATGCTTTGTTCTATTTTAAATACCATCAGCACCCACATAATACCACAAGTGCTTAAAGCATTTGGCATGAATGTGATAACAAACTAAAAATAAAAGTGGTGTTGGTTAAAACACTACACTGTCTTCCAGTTGACTGCATCATGGATATTGACTGCTAGTTAGTGAAGCAGTCACTATGGCCCTAAGCGCTTTGATGAACTAATCCCAAGTACAAAATATCTGAACTTTCTCCAAAGACTAGTCAAAAGGTATTTTCACATCTTTAAAACCAACTAAGATCTTTACACTGCTATCCACTAAAGGGGTAAACCACATCCAGACTTGTTAATCCTATTCCTATTCCTATGCACCAAGGGAAGCACCCAATATCTTAATAATATCCAAAGGGATCATTTTAATCTGGATTCCTACTCCTGCAACTGCCACAATCTTATTGAATTCTCAAGTCTCTGCACTTCGGAATTCATTTGCAGTCTTCTCCGAAAATATTTTACAAAGCCATATTAAAAGAAAATTGATGTTTTATAGTTTTTTAATAGGCGGGATAGATCATAAACACTGGTAGTTGTAGTTCACTCTTCTTTCTTGATAATTTTCTGGTACCAGGGGATGACAAAAATGGAGCTTTTATCAGGAAAAAACCATGTGTGTGAACTTTTCACAAACAAGATGGGGTCATTCCATCAATCAAGAATGGTTTCTTAAGTGCATAAATGTCAGGATGCTGGATGCCACAAAAGATAATAAATCCATGAATGTGGGACAGTGGAAAAAAAACACAAATTTCCTGTTATTGGACCTAGTCCACAAAGAAAACAGATTCAATAGTAAGAAGACAAAAAGAAATGGGAAAGCATGGAGGACAGAATCATTCCCACATTAATCCAAGTTCACAAAAGAGCACACTAACACTCTTCCTTATAGTAATTAGAAAGTAACATCAGAACAGACTAGGAAAAAATGTTCAAACTGCTTTATGTTTATTTGTTCATTTCTCCTTGGTGGGAATGGGGAAGTTGGGAGAAATGCCATAAAATAGTGATAAATTCAGGGTCCAGTCCAAATTCCTGGGCTTCCGTGTGAACAAATCAGAGTTCAACTGAATGCCCAGTTCTTCCATTAGTAGCTCCTACTTCCCTCTATCCCCAAAACCTGATCCATGTGCAGAAACGAATTCCCACTAACAGCAGCCATTATAACTTAGAAGAATTCAAATGATAAACAAGAAAAGAAGATTACCATCCTGAAACAAAATCTAATTCAACCACCAAAAAGCAACCCACCTACCTCGTAGTTCGAGCAACTCCAGATCCAAGATAATTTGGTCACAAAGACACAGATGCACCCATCCCAGGATCCCCTTTAATAAAATTCAAGCCCCAAACTTCCGACAAACCAAAATGAATCGCTTCAAGAAATTCCAACCAACGTGCAAGATAAAGGACCACACAGGGAGACCGTCGGAAATAGAAATGAAAGTATGAAGCTGCACAACTAAAATTTCCACCAGATTCCACGGAACCAGGCATTAATTAAATCACAATCACATGGGAAATCGAACTTTACCCAGCTAGGATTTATCATTAAAGATTCCAAACTTCTCAAACAAACAACAAAAAGAAATACTAAATCTTTCTTAAAATCAAAAAGTCAGAATTGATCAATCAAATCTCAAACTTCATTCAATCGACAACAAATGCACATGAAGATCCTTAAACAAAACAAGCCAAACAAAAACATCATGAAATCGATTAAAATTTCGAATTTTCGAGCAAGCTAAAAATGGAAATGGCGTTGAAACCCTAGAGAAAGGAACTGAGAGACAAACCGGAGTCGGGCATACCTGAAGAATCATCCGAAAAATGTAGCGGCGTCGATGGATGAATGGATTTTGATAGGGGATAGGGTTCTGGAGAGCGAGAGATCGTGAGTTGAGGACCTCAAAACAGTTAGATCGAGGTGGAAGAGTTATGGGCGGGAGACGAGCATCCGATCTCCCTTGTGTTCGCGAAGGTTGCGTTGCGTGCTTCGGTTTGGTTTTTCTTTCTTTTCGGGTTTGGGATAAAAATGAAACAAAGAAAGAGAGCGCGAGAAAAAATGAGAGAGAGAGAGGGTGGGGGGACTGAAGGGTCGTGGATACGTTTTATGATTCCATTTCTCGGATGGATCGAGCGACTCGTCATATTAACGCCACTCTGACGAGATGGACTTCAGGAGAGAGAGAGAGAGAGAAAGAGAGAGAGGGAGAGGGATTGGAGCGTGTATTGGTGGCTCCGTGATTCTTCTAACGTGCACATGGAGCGTACCAGATGCAAAGTTGCGTACAAAAACACTCATATGAGTTATGACTTATGAGAATGCTTTTAAAATTGACACGTGGAATGATGAGGGCTGACATGAGTCACGCTAATGTCTAACCAGTAACACTCTGCCACCTGTCATTGTGAGGTTGGGATCTCATATGAGTCACGCTTATCTTGATTGAGCTTGTGTGCTAGATGTATGATAATTTTCCCATCAGAGAAGATGGGATCTCACATCTCAGATCTCAGTGTTTCATAGCCTGGTTGATGGAATATTTTATTGAGCATGGCCGTTAAATTAAATAGAATAGAATGGTTTTAGGGGAATATAGACTGATCATAGGCGTTACTTCAGATATTCGGGAAAACTGGGAAAGAATTCGTCAATGAGAAGGCAGATGATTTTGTCGTTGGTACCCGATAGGCCCACAGGATGTTGGTGGACCAGGGCAGAGGATCTAGTGTACAATCGAGCGCCTAGGGACCCAGTTGCAAAAGGCCCATTTACTAGTCCGCATGCAACGTCCGAGTATTTGCACCCATGGGCCCAAAACAATGACATCCGTAAAAGATGAAATCCCATCATCCATGGGTGGAGGCCCTTGAGGATGCGATGGTGCCAAATGGTTCGGTTGCCAAAGGAGAAATACCAACCTATATTTGCTAGGACAGTGTCGTAGCCCCACCTTCAATTAGATGAAATGATTTCTTGTTGGGGCTAATGCAGTATATCTAAGTTTATGATTTTCTATTTTATATTTTAGCCCCACGCTAAAATAGCCTTATATGGAGAAATATTAGGTAGGGTAATTCACATGTTTGGGATAGAACAATTCACCTCTCCTGCACTATGCTTTACACAACTTTTTATACATCAAATCAGAAGGTGTTATGTCATCCATGTGTAAATCTCACATCTGCAACCCAATTTCCCTTGTCTCCCAGTGAACGCATAGACCGATGTTGAAATTGAGTGGCAAACCTTCAATTGAGTTTACTTGCGCAAAGAGAAACTGTAATTGAATCTATGTCTCCAAATGTGTGATGAAGCTTTCAAGGGCTTACAATCCCATATAGACTTTTTGTCCTTCTACAACAAGTCTTCCGTTTTGCCTTTACCTTAGGGACATGGATTTTTGCAGCATATTTGGATCTACTATCGGAGCTTTAAATCGTACCCTTTGGAGGGTCTTTGTTGAGATAAAGAGCCTTTCTCAGCACCTCAAGTTTCATGCAACAATACAATCACCTGTTACTAGGATCCCCACCATTTTTCTTCCATGATTCAACTTTCAACATCATAAACAATTTGAAAACCATGAATAATAACCGATAGAGAAAAAATGTCCAACAATTAATTGATTTTTGTATTGATTCGGATGTATCAGAAAACCTAAATTAATCTTTCAGTTTCATCATTTGGACATCTTGAACACGAATAAAGGGGGTATAATCTGTTGTAAAAATAATAAAGGAGGCAGAATGCAACTTATCGGTAATCACTTTCCAAACAGAACTTGCAGTGCTGTGATGTTGTTGCAGAATCTTAGAACTGGGAATTGCAGGGAGAAGGAGGGTTGAGTCATTACACTTGGTCACTCTCCTTAAAACCACATTTTCCCCCTATGATGCAGTTGGGTGATCGCAAATCGGTCGCTAAGATAAAACAGCCCACAAGCTACTGGTAAGCGTGCACTCACTTACCAGACCTCTATGAATCATAGAAGACTATGCTCAGATACATAGAGAAGACAAAGAGTCGAAAACGTGATTGATAAAAACTAGGTTGTCCAACACTCCTTTTATAAAGTGTTCTCAGATTTGAATGGACACAAAGGTGTCCTTTCAGACAGGAGCCTCTTTAGAACAGTTCACCTGTTCGAAGAGGCACAAAGAGGAAGAGACACGAACAAGGAAAGAGAAAACGTTTTAAAACATTAAGTTTGAAATTAGAATAGACACTTGTTTGAATGGACACAAAATTGTTTAATTCGGAAATCAAATCCAGTCAAAAGCAAAAAAAATGATTCAGTATAAAACGCGTGCGTACCCACGCTCACGCTCACACCCATGCCTAGACCCAGCCTGGCCCGGCTCAACACGCACGTGTGAAAAGCACCCCCAACCCCCCCCTCACATGCATGGAATATCTATAGTGCTCTCCTCCTAGGGGTCCTTACCCTTAGAGAGAGCAAAACTACAAATATACTCTACTTCCACTCCTTTCCCAAGCAATGTGGGACAAGGAGTCTTCCCATGCACTTAAGAGTGGGAAGAGGAAAAGTCAAACACAAGAGAGGGAGTAGAGAGATTTTTGAAAATTTGAATCTCCCTCCAACAATCCCCCATAAGATTCAAAATTACAAGAAGATTGAACAATCTGAGCATCATTGTGAGAAAAGTATTCATGGTGATTGATGAAAGAGAATTTGGCCCAACCTCCTAACAGGGAGACACGTGGACGTGACTCCACATAAGAGACAACTCGACGTGATCACACGTGGACGTGACTCAACGCAGGTGACAACTTAGCATAAGTTAGCTCACTACAAAGCAAGCTCGGGTACGCTAGTGCCCCAAACTAAAGTCACTTCGGGCTAAGATCGTCCCGGTGTCAGATCGCGACCAGGATAACGGAACCAAGTTCGTTATAGATCGAGCCTGGACAAATGTAACCACTTCGGGACAAATATACCTCAGCATAAGATCAAACCGGGATCACCTCGGCCCAAGGGCATTTCGGCATTCATGTCAGGGGTGGACCTAAACACGAGCTTGAGAAGCTTGCTATCAAGCAGCCCGGTATCCTACAGGTAGCTCGCCTACCATTCAGACCTCCGCATGGCAACCTTGAGGAACACACCCTTGTACTCTGTATCCCGCAGGACCGTACTTTATAACGGTAACATTAGTTCACCAACTCCCTGTTCTGACAGGAAGTAATAGTGTTACCGTTTAGCGGCGTTTCTACCACCTAACATGCGACAGGTCCCACCACAGCAGGGATTCAGTGACCGTTCCACCAACCCACCTGGGCCACAGTGTATAAAGACCCTGCCCCCCCAGGGGCGAAGGTACGTTCTATTATTATTGTTGTGTGTGTAATCTTCACTCTCTAGCTCTCTCACTGTTATCATCTTCAAGCTCTCTATACTATCACTATGCTCTAACTTAGCCATTGGAGTATCCTCGCCGGGTGAGCCACCCCGGGATCTCTGACTCATTTCTTTCAGGACCCCCGTTCTCATTGCTGCTGGCAACCAGATCGTATCCAACAAAGAGTAGCTGGATTATGCCACATCAATTGGCACCATCTATGGGAAATTGTTACAAAAAGCCTTTCTATCTCCATTCCAAAACCCTAAAAACTCAAAAACCAAACCCATGGCTTCTTCCAGCAACGCCGGACAAACAGAGAAGCAAACGTCTCCGGGGGGCAGCCTCAGTTCCCAACCGTCTGTTTAGGCCAGTTCACCATACCACTCCCCGCGGGTGGGATCCCAACACCTGTTGTAGCTCAACCATCTGAGCCTGTAAACGCCCCACTTCCCCCTGTAGTGGGTGCAACCTCCGTTGAACCATCCATAGTTCCCCCTGGAGTAGGACAAAACCAACTAAGCGACCTGGTATACTACGTACGGGCTATTCGAGCCCAAATGTAGTAGGTCCAACAGTTCCAGCAGTACCAACAACAAGTTCTACATCACATGTACCAGCAGCAGTTCCTGCCGCTGTAGCAGAACCAGCAACCTACCCCACCTCAGTGTCCAATCACCTCGAGCAAGCCTCGCCACCAAAGCAGTCATCCTGGTTGGGGGGAGACCTCCCAGGTCTCATCTCGCGGCAGGAGAGAAAGACAAGTCCCTCCCATTTCTCAACAAGTAAGCAGGTCGAGAGATACTCGGCCCACCAGAATCAGTCCACCTCGACCTTCACGACCTGAAGGCACTCTTGCAGGAAACCGGTTCGAAGTCCTAGCTGAGAACTCTAGGCAAGACATTTTAGTCCGTAGTAGTTGGCAGTCCGAATCGCTTCCGACCAAAGCACCATTTGGCAGTGTAGAGGTCAGCAACACCGCTGCGGAACCAGTTGAGCAGCGGAAAAGGAGGCATGCTGGAGCACCCCGAGCGGTAAATCCCAGCTAGCTCGCGCGACCTAGCCGACCTGAGCAGACTAGAGGTATGGCTCCCGTTGCACAAACAGAGCCGAGCTGGATTGACCCACTCGCGAGCTACCTACTTCATGGAACCTGACCTACAGATCGCAATGCAGCCAGAAGGGTAGAACGACAGACAGCCAAGTATGTCATGATAGACGAACGATTGTATCGAAGATCCTACACGCTCCCCTACTTGCATTGTTTGCGACTTTCAGAGGCTGAGCTCGTCCTCCACGACACCCATGAAGGCCTATGCGGCGGACACTTGGGGGGCAGGGCTCTCGCCCACATCCATCACCAACCTGCTGCCGACCTGAAGTACCTCACCAGCCCATGGCCCTTCGCATAGTGGGGGATCGACATCCTTGGACCATTCCCGCCAGCGGTAGGACGTAGGAAATTCTTAGCAGTAGCAGTGGATTAATTCACAAAGTTGGTAGAAGTGGAACCCCTAGCAACAATCATAGCTCGAACCGTGCAAAACTTCTTTTGGAAGAGCATAGTATGCCGCTTCGGACTGTCTCGAGTGCTCATTTTTGACAATGGTAAGCATTTTGAAGATATCAAGTTCCAGAACTGGTGTGCTAAAATGGGAACCGCGGACTGAAAGCCCGCTTATCTCGAGCTAAGGGGCTATGGATAGAAGAGTTGCCCAGCGTACTATGGGCTTACCGAACTACCGTCAAGACCGCCACAGGAGAAACCCCCTTTAACCTCACCTATGGCACGGAAGCGGTAATCCCAACCGAGATCGAGGTACCTACACTACGTCTGGAAGACTATGAAGAGGAAGGAAACGGTGACGAGCTCCGCACCAACCTCGACCTAGTAAGAGAAGTACGGGATCTCGCGTACATCCGGACCGCAACCTACCAGTAAAAAGTAGCTCGGTATTATAACACCTGAGTCAGGAAGTGACACTTCTGTGTTGGGGACTCGGTCCTCCGGAAAGTTATGGTACCAGAGCCCGGTGTAGGCAAGCTCAGACCAAACTAGGAAGGTTCTTACCAAGTAAAGCGGATACTCGGGGAAGGTACATACGAGCTCGAAACCCTAGAATAAAAGCAAGTATCTCGGGCATGGAACATCAGCAACCTAAGGCGATACTACCTTTGATTACGAATTGAAAAGGCACCAGCCTCAGAAACAAGTAAGTAAGCTCTAACTCTCAAATTGTGATTTCTAGCTCACAGTCTACTATGAGAGTACTAACTTAGCCAACGGAGCGACCTCGCCGGGTTAGTCACCCCGGGTCCTCTGACATTTAGTTCCTTACAGGTCTCCAAGGAGCAACTAAATTCAGGAGCAGACTACGGGTCCCTCCCAAAGCCTAAGGACCATAAGAAGACCCAGTTGCCACTTCGGCATGGGTGAAGTTTAGGAGCGGACTACGAGTCCCTCCCAAAGCCTAAGGGCTACATTACTGCTTAAGACCCAGTCGCTTCTTCAGCATGGGTAAAGTTCAGGAGTGGACTATGGGTCCCTCCCAAAGCCTAAGGGCCACATTACTACTTAAGACCCAGTCACTTCTTCAGCATGGGCAAAGTTCAGGAGTGGACTACAGGTCCCTCCCAAAGCCTAAGGGCCACATTACTGCTTAAGACCCAGTTGCCACTTCGGCATGGGTGAAGTTCAGGAGCGGACTACGGGTCCCTCCTAAAGCCTAAGGGACATAAGAAGACCCAGTTGCCACTTCGGCATGGGTGAAATTCAAGAGCGGACTACGGGTCCCTTCCAAAGCCTAAGGGCCACAAAAAGACCCCAGTTGCCACTTCGGCATAGCTGAAGTTTAGGAGCAGACTACGGGTCCTTCCCAAAGCCTAAGGGCCACAAGAAGACCCCAGTTGCCACTTCGGCATGGGTGAAGTTCAGTAGCGGACTACGGGTCCCTCCCAAAGCCTAAGGGCCACAAGAAGATCCCAGTTGCCACTTCGGCATGGGTGAAGTTCAGGAGCGGACTACGGGTCCCTCCCAAAGCCTAAGGGCCACAAGAAGACCCAATTGCCACTCCGGCGTGGGCAAAGTTTGGGAGCAGACTACGGGTCCCTCCCAAAGCCTAAGGGCCACAAAATGCTGAACTAACAAGAACCTAGGCGCTGCATAAGACCTGGATAACTCGTTGGCATAAGTAAGCTACCTCTAACACCGAAGGAAAAGACAGCTCGGGTATAAACCCTAAGATGTCTACTCCACCCCTGTTACCCTTACTCATTACCAAGCTTGGTAACTCAATAGTTCGGGGTAACCTGCACAGTGGAGACCGGCTCTACACCTAAGACTTTAGGTGAAAGATCGGCCTCCTAGCGCAGTCTCTTCGCAGCCTTCTTCTTCCCCTTCTGGGAGCTCCTCAAGAGGCTTTCAGCATTGATCGGCATGGTAGCTGCAAAAAACAAAAGGTAAGATTAGCCATGAACTAATCGAATCTTAAAAAGGTAAAAGCCCAAGGCGACCTACCAGGACTCAAGCTGGCCTGCACGAGCTTGTCTTCAGCAAGGTAGTCCGAGCAAATGAAGCCGAGCTCCACCCAAGACTTGAGCATCTCCCTTGTCTTCAAGCCCAGTCTAACACCAGGAACCTGAATCGTCGGCCTCCAATGGGTTGGGAAAGGCCACCCCTTGGGGCAATGGACCACAAAGTAATCCCATTTCCAGGGCGGGATCCTATTGGGGAGTTCATGCAATAGCTTGTAGCCCGGACGAGGAGATAGGTAATAGGTTCTCCTATGCTTGAGAAGAGCACAGGAAGAATTTTTCTTGATTGACAAAATGGTGGAAAAGATATCGAGGTCGAGGGGAAGACATTACTCATAAAAAAGTGAAATGGTCCCTACTACATTACGGATGGAGTTCGGGTGTAACTGGTCTATGGTGATATCAAAAGACATCAGGACTTCTACGATTAGGGGATGTAAAGGAAGGCGAAGGCCAGCCACGAGCTACTCTTCAAAAATCACGATCTCGTTATGATCGTGTTCCCAAGTGAAGTTACTTGAGGGGAGACTGTAGGAGAACTCTCTCGGGAGGTTGTACCGGCGAACTAAGGCCTGAAGCCGGTCCAAAGTCATTGTCGAAGGGCCAAAGTTGTCTGGCACCCGACCTTGGTGAGAAGTGGATGCCAGACTACCCGAGGCCTTTCACGCTTCCCGAGGTGCCTGTACCTCGGGAAGGCCATGGATTTCCTCTGAGCTCGGGGTAGCCCCATCTCAGCTACCGACCTGGGCTGAGGTACCTGCCTCGGCCTCATCAAGAAGACTATCGAAACTAGAAGTAGACATGGAACTAAACAGAACTGAAATGAAAAGCGAAGGGAGACTCACCAAAGAGAGATGACCGGATTAGAAGAAAATGGCGAACTAGAAAACCCGAGCTAAAGAAGCCAAAGCGCGACCTCAGATCGAAGACTAATAAGATTGTGGTGAAGGAAATGAGTCTCGGGTCTCCCTATTTATAGCCACTGTATCAGAGAAGCAACAATCAAGATTAAAGCAATCCGACAGCTCCTGAGAAAACTGGTTGCACGACCCTCGAGATAAAAAATAGTTTAGTGTGTTTTTTGGCGTCCGCCGAGCCTATAGACCGCTTGACATCCGTGCATAAACCGCACGCGATCCATTTGACAACAGCTAGACTTCGAGCCAAATCCACTTGGCACATCATGAACTCCTCATACCAGGTCAAGACCCCTAGCTCGAGGAGTGGGGGCAATTGATGAAGGATAATTTGGCCCGACCTCCAAACAGGGAGACACATGGACGTAACTCCGCATAAGCGACAACTCGACATGATCAGATCGGCACATGGACGTGACTCAACACAGGTGACAACTCAGCATAAGTCAGCTCGCTACAAAGCGAGCTTGGGTACGCTAGTGCCCCGAACTAAAGTCACTTCGGGCTAAGATCGTCCCGGTGTCAGATCACGACCAGGATAACGAAACCAAGTTCATTACAAATCGAGCCCGAACAGATGTAACCACTTCGGTTAGGACTCTTTCGAGACAAATATACCTCAGCACAAGATCGCACCGGGATCACCTCGGCCTAAGGGCACTTTGGCATTCATGTTAGGGGCGGACCTAAGCACGAGCTCGAGAAGCTCGCTACCAATTAACTCGCTATGAAGCAGCCTGGTATCCTACAAGTAGTTCGCCTACCATTCAGACCTCCGCATGGAAACCTCAAGGAACACACCCCCATACTCTGTATCCCGCAAGACCGTACTTTATAACGGTAAAATTAGTTCACAAACTTCCCGTTCTGACGGGAAGTGATAGTGTTACCGTTTGGCGGTGTTTCAACCACCTAACATGCGACAGGTCCCATCATAGCAGGGATTCAGTGACCGTTCCACCAACACTCCTGGGCCACAGTGTATAAGGACCCCGCCCCCCCAGGGGCGAAGGTACGTTCTATTATTATTGTTGTGTGTGTAATGTTCACTCTCTAGCTCTCTCATTGTTATCATCTTCAAGCTCTCTATACTATCACTATGCTCTAACTTAGCCATCGGAGTATCCTCGCCGGGTGAGCCACCCTGGGATCTCTGACTCATTTCTTTCAGGAACCTCGTTCTCATCGTTGCTGGCAGACAGATCGTATCCAACAGAGAGTAGCTGGATTATGCCACATCAGTGATGTCTTTTGGACTTCATTCAACACTTAGGTATGACAGGTTATGTTATAGAGTACGGGTGGAGTCAGACTCCTTCAACCTTTCCTCTTTGTCATAACTAGCTAACTGGCCAACCAACTCAACTCATCAGTTCTTTAGTAGTTATTTTGTTTTAAAAGTGGCCACACTTCACACTCACTTAGGTCAGTTATTAGTGTGCACTGCACACACCATTCTTAACTAATTAAGAGCCTCATGTTCAACCTCTTCAAACTGCAGTAAGCACTATCTTACCTCGGTACTTGAAATGGGACACAAGTTGATAGTGCTTTCTCAAGTCATTTAGCGATTCATTTTTACCAATTCAACCTAATTCCAGGAATCTCCTTTCACATAGGTTGGGTATCCATCACTAATGACTTTGTAACGAGCTTCAGCCCCATTCCTACTAATGCCATATAAACCACCTTATAAGTTTGTGGTTTGGTTAATGAATCTGCAAGGTTCTTTTCAAACATTGCAAAATCTAGAGTGGTTGTACCTTCGCTTAGGTATTGTCTTAGTAGGTTATGCCTTAAGTGGATGTGCTTTCTTTTATCATTGTACGTCGTGTTCTTAGATCTGGCTATTGCTGCTTGGCTGTTATAATGAAGAGATATGGATGGAACTAGCCGTGGCCAAAGTGGTATATCTACTAGTAAGTTCCTTATCCATTCTACCTTGGACCTTGTCAATTCTAGTGCAATAAACTCGGCCTCCATTATTGAACTTGTGTTGAATGACTGTTTTACCGATTTCCACGATACTGCTCCTTTACTTAGAGTAAACACATATCCACTAGTGGAAGTACAATCATTTGAATCTGAAATCCAATTTGCATTATTAAAGCCCTCTAAAACAGGAGGAAAAATAAAGTAGTATAAACCAAAATTAATGGTTCATTTTAAATATTTTAATAATCTTATTAGAGCTTTCTAATGTTCATTTTCGGGATTATAAGTATGCTGACTTAATTTTCCCACAGCTATAGCTATGTCTGGTCTTGTACAGTTTATTAAATAAGACATAGATCCAATTATACTTGCATATTTCTTTTGTGAAATAGGTTCCCCTACATGTTTCCTTAAGTGAATACTACAATCAAGAGGTGTTTTAACCGGTTTACAATCATAATGTCCAAATTTCCTAAGAATACTCTCTACATAATGTGATTGGGAGAGAATAAAGTTCCTTGTTGTTTATGGATTTTAATCCCTAAGATTACATCAGCCTCACCCAAGTCCTTGGTATCAAATTTGGACATTAGGAATTGTTTTATTTCTATTATTACCTCTAGACTAATTTCCATTATTAGCATACTATCAATATATATACAGATCATGACTCCTTTATTATTTTCAAATTTGCTATAAACACATCTATCAGAATCATTTCTATTATGTCCATTAGTTACTAACACATTATCAATTTTTTCATGCCATTGTTTGAGAACTTGTTTTAAGCCATATAGAGACTTGATTAATTTACATACTTTATTTTCTTGTCCTGGCATTATGAAGTCTTCAGGTTACTTAATATATATTTTTTCTTCTAATTTTCCAGTTAAAAAAGTTGTTTTTAAATCCATTTGATGAACTACTAGTTTGTAAATGAATGCTATAGCAAACAAAATTCTAATTTTTATTAATCTTGCAACTAGGGAATAAGTGTCAAAGAAGTCTACATCTTTGTTTTGTCTGAACCCTTTAGCAACTAACATGTCCTTGAATTTATTTATTGTATCATTTGGTTTTAGTTTTTCTTAAAAATTCACTTACAATCCAATGTCTTAGTTATAAGTGGAAAATCTATAAGTACCCAAGTGTGGTTAATGACTAAAGAGTCTATTTCATTTTTTATGGTTTTTTTCCAAAATACTGCATCAGATGAAGTTATGGTTTCCTAATAGGTTACTACGTCTTTGTCTACTAGAAATGTGAACATTCTGTCACCCAACTTTATTTCTCTTCTTTGTCTTTTACTTTTCTTAAGTCTAGTTTTTGCTTAAGTGAAGTACTGACTCCTTGAGCACTCACTTGTTCTTGGTTTCTAATTTGGTGTTGGGAAGGCTCTTTATTTATTGTTTCTTTTCTCCAAGGTAATATGTGCTCAAAGAACTCTGCATTTTAGGACTCTATTATTGTGTTATTTTCAACAACATTATCAATTATTTTAATTACAAGGAACCAATAAGTTGCAATGTTTTGTTTTCAGTTTCTCTTTGCATATTTTTATGAGGTTTCGTAGTGAACTTTTCTTCTACACATACTTGGCATTTTTCATTTGTAAAATTAGTAGGAATGTTCAAAACTCCTAATTTACATAATCATTTTAAATAAGGAGCACTATGATGTCCTAGTCTAGCATACCAAATATCAAAAGATTCAACAATATAAGTAGCAGAAGAAGTAGTTTTATTCATAACAATATCAGAAACATTCAGTACAAACAATCCTCTAACATTATATCATTTTCCAATAAAAACATTATTCTTAGTTAACATGGCCTTGTTTGTTTCAAATGTGAGATTTAGTCCCACTTTGTTGAGGAGTTCTCCTAATACCAAGTTCCGTCGGATCTCCGGCACATGCAGCACATCATTCAACATTAGAATTTTTTCTAAAGTTAATTTCAGGAGCACATTTCCTTTGTCAATGACCTTCGAAGTTTGTGACTTTCCCATGAAGACTTGCTCTCATTCAGACTGAGTTGTATACTCATAGAAGGAACTGTAGTCCCCACGGATGTGCTTGGTAGCATCAGTGTCTAGTACCCACTCTTTCGGCTTCTTATGTAAGTTTACCTTAATTACCATGGCTGCGATAACATCCTTAGTCAAATTGATTTTCGGTTTCCTAGAGTCCTTCTTTTGGTATTGGTAGTCATTCTTGTAATGTCCGGGTTTGCCGCATACATAGCAATTTCCTTTCTTTTGTTACTTCTTGGATTTCTTATCATTTTTCACATTTATATTCTTTTTGAATTTTATAGTCTTTTCCTCCACCAGATTGGTTTTGGAAAACTAGTCTTCATCTTTCTTTCTATTCTTTTCTTTTATCTTAATTCGGACCACTACTTGGTCCAAAGTAGTGTCCTTTCTCTTATGCTTCATACTAGTCTTGAAATCATTCCATGTATGTGGTAGTTTCTCTATGAGGGAACCAACAATGAATTCATCTAGCAGTATCATGCCTTATTTTGCTAGTTCCCTCACAAGAACTTGAAACTCATCTATTTGGGCAAATACGTCCATGTTTTCTTTCATGGTGAAGTGCAAGAAGTTCGCAATTACATACTTCTTATTTCCGACATTTTCTAGAGCATACTTATTGTCCAATGCACTCTAGATTTCATAGACTTAATTGTAGGAAGAATAAACATTATACAGTTCATTGGACATGCAATTTAGAATATGGTTGGTGCAGAGGTGATCGGCTGTAGTCCAATGTTCTACAACAACTGAATGGGTTGGTTCCTCCATGTTTGATGGGTTTGGTTCAGTCAAAGCAAAGGCTACCCTTAACTATTTTAAAGAAAAAAGCAAGTGTTGTCTCCAATGCTTATAGTTGGTTCTATTGAAAAGTTCAATCTTAGAGAAGTCGGGAACTATTGACAGTATCTGGTTCCTCATGAAGGGGTTAATAGGGATAGGTTCCATAAATGCAGTTTTAAGATTGTTGCAAAAATAATAAAGAAGGCATAATGGAACTTATCGGTAATCACTTTCCAAACAGAACTTGTAGTGCTGTGATGTTATAGAAACTCGGAACTAGGAATTGCAAGGAGAAGGAGGGCTGAGTCGTGCCACTTGGTCAGTCTCCTTAAAACCACATTTTCCCCCTATGATGCAACCGGGTGATCGCAAATCGGTCGCTAAGATAAAACAGCCCACAAGCTATTGGTAGGTGTGCATTCGCTTACTGGACCTCCGTGAACCAAAGAAGACTGATGCTTAGATATGCAGAAAAGACAAAGTAAAAAATGTGATTGATAAAAACTAGGCCATCCAACACTCTTTTTATAGAGTGTTCTCAGATCTAAAAATCCGTACGCGCATGAAAAGCACCCCCAACCCCCCTCACATGCATGAAATATCTATAGTGCTCTCCTCCTATGGGTATCTACCCATAGAGAGAGCAAAACTACAAATATACTCTACTTCTACTCCTTTCCCAAGCAATGTGGAACAATGAGTCTTCCCATGCACTCAAGAGTAGGAAGAGGAAAAATCAAACGCAAGGGAGGGAGAAGAGAGATTCTTGAAAATTTGAATCTCCCTTCAACAGAATAAAAAAGCAGAGAAATCTCCAACTGAAAATAAAAACCTTACATTAATACTACCAATGATTTAGTTGGTCATTTCCCGTCGATGGCGTTAAAATTATCTAGTCTCTACCTATAACATTGTGACCTTGCCATTTTGATTTGGAAGAGATCAAAGGAAAAATAAATGTCTTGTCTTGTATTTGAAAAGGAGAAGAATAGTCAGGAGTTCGTTGAACTTGGATTTGAACCAAGGAGGAAGAAGATTTCCTTTCTCATAAACCTTTTCCCTACCTTTTATTTGATTTAAAATTTAAAATTAATATGAATTTAATATGTTAAAAATGGGATGGGATGAAACGTCCGTTAATCCCACTTCCACATGTGAGATTTGCACATGTTGCGGTCTTCACATGACACCCTTTAATTTGATGTGCAGGAGATCCAAATTCGTAAGGAGTAAGTGAAATATCTCTCATTCTCATTATAAATATACCTGAAATTGCAAATGACATTCTTAGATGTCAACTCAAGGACGCTCTTGAAGCTTTGGCCATCCCACACTCCACTTTTGATCTAGTGGGTGTTTGGCATTGATGCCATTTTTTAAGAAAACGGTGCCATGTAGGCACCACATCAGAGAAAGTGGTACTTCAAACAACGCCATCTTCTTTGGTATTGTTTTTCCAGAGAAAATGTTACTATAGACCATGCCTTGGAAATCGGGAAAATATGGTCCGAAGCAACGCCAAATTCAATGTTTTCTGAGAAAACATCATGTTGTTGCCAACAATATAGTGATGTGGTATCATCCTGGATGTTGGATAATATAGATCAATGTTGAAAGCATTGCTGCCAGCACTAGTACCAAACAGAATCAGTGATGTTTTCTCAAAAAGTGCCTATGTGGCAGCACCGGTTCCAAACAAAAAATAAGAAAAAATGGTACTTACAACTCCACATGCTTAACATTATTTTTATGAGAAAACAGTGTAAGGTTCCCAGCACCGATGCCAAACACCTACCTAGTTTGTTCTACAAGCATGTAGAAAGGTAGTAACAGGTGTTCCATGCATGGTCATCAAAGCTGTGTTTGGTTTGAAGGAAAAAGTACGAAACCTTTACAAACCTTATATAGATTTTTCTACCTTTCCCTTTCTTTTCCTACCTTTTCTTTCAAACCAAACATAGCCCAAGAGGCTGGAACCCAGAGAGACAGTCGCAAGAAGTCAAGCTATTGCAAACATTCAAGTTCCCATATAATCCGTAGGCATGACACAGATTTTCAAGACAAAGACCAAAACATATTCCAGTTGTTAGTTTGCATCGACCATGTGTACTACTTCAACTAGCCAAAGTAATCGATGGAAAGCCATGTAAGCCTGAACCTAACCTGATTTTTAGGTCTATTGAAAATCACTATTTAATTTTCCGTGTTTGTTGCATATAAATGATGAAAAAAACAAATAATTTTCAAAAAAGTTGACACTAATTGTTGGAAATAGGTCCTAATTCTTGCAATTTCTCAACTGGTGCGGCTCCATGCAATGCATCAGAAAACCCATTGTCCTATATGATGATAGAAAGAATTAAAAGGAAATGTAAATCTTACAAAAATAAAAATAATGAAAGAAATCATAATTAATGCCCAAGTCAACAATAATATATTTCAAACATAATGAACTTATATACAGGGATAGGTTGTTATCAAACTAAATAGTAAATACACCCAAAAATCCAAATTCTAGAATTAAATAGAGAAATGAATGTACCCTAGGAATTTTAGTTAATTGGATAAAGAATTAAATGTCAAATAGATCCAAATTTGAGATATTTTGATTTTTTTTTTCAAAATCCAATCCAAGTTGAAAGAGGACTTGAGTTCTATTTAGGTATTGAGTATAAAAAAGAAAAAGAAATAGAAGACCTATTGAAAAATACGCATTGAAGAGTACCTCCTCTATCCAATTTATATTTTCTTACTCATCCTCTAATTTGGATTTTCCCCACCCTTATTCTAAACAACAAATTTTTGATATAATAGATGCTTTGCTTTCAAAAAAAAATCCTTAACTCTGAATTGAACTATTATCCTTGTCAAATTAGAGTTTGTGGAAATAAAGAAAGCAAATGAGTAAATAAAAAATAATAAAAATAATCATATAAAAAATAACAAAAGTAGAAAACAAAAAACATAAATGCGAAAAAATAGTCATTCAAATACAAATAATCATTGGAAACAAAAAGGTATAAAAAGAAAATGAATAAATGATAATAAATATGGTAAATATAAATATTCATTTGAATTGATAGTAAATACTTAATTTTGTTAATTCTTTTAATTGTAATTAATGCTTATATTTTAAAAAATAGCAAAAATAAAATACAATTGAAACTAATAATAGGTTGAATTAATAAAATAATTTAAAATAATAAAATAAAAAAATATAAAAATTAATACAAATTTTGTCTAACAATACATAACCAAAAAATAATGTTTGGCCGGGTTGAAATCGGTCTGCCTCATCCCAACTAAGAATGTTACAAGGCTTCTTCATCTCAATTGCAAAGCTTGTTCATGGCATGGGCCCTACTATTAATAATATGGTATGGTTTTGGGCCTATTAGAATTAGATTTTTCTAGTTCGTTATCAAGTTAGGAATATTTTTGTATTTATTTTACCCAAATCAGACCCATCAACTATGAAATGTAAAAGTGACTTTCAAAATACTATGAAATGTAAAAGCATGGAACTAGGAAAGAACTGCATCACATGCATGGTGGGTCCCAGTGTTTTTGTAGGTCCCAGTTCTATGGTGAGATGAGCAGTCACATATCATGTTGGAACTGTGTTGGGACAATTTTTGTTGTGACTAGATCTTAGTTCCATTTTATTTGTTCTTATTGAAATATGTAAAAGAGCCTTTTTTTGGGGGTATTCTAGTCAATAAACACTCTAATATTATCATTCATGGGCAAGTTGCAAAATTTATTGTGTTTGAAAGCATGATAACACCATCTTCGGTTTCTTTACATCAAACCAATAGAAGGGATCTTTTTATATAATTTCTCAAAATGTTGAGGAAGAATTTGAGAGGTCAAAATATAGAGTAGATTAAAGAATTTGTTAGAAAATACATGGGAACTTTAAGGCTGTATTTGGAATCAGTGTAAAACGTTATTGGTATAAAAATACACTGATAACATTTTACACTGAACCGTGAAAGTGACAGTTGCTTTTCGAAAAATGCAATGGGTGGAAGAGTGCAAAGTTTTACATCGATACTGCCAATATACAAGGGCGTATTGATACTTTGAACCATGATTTCTATTATAACTACATTTGGCCTGACATTAGTGGTATGCTAAATGTATGCGATGAATAATCTAATAATATTTATCATAGATGAGGTAAAACATTCATCGTGGTGCATTTTAGGACAAAAGTAATTAATAGTCTCGTACCATAAACACCTTAAGGCTCAGTTTGTAAAGAGTATAAATACAAATAGGCTCGGTTTGGAAAGAGTACAAATACAAATTTATAGAGTGTAAAACCTTGTATTTTGTATTATTTTATATGTATTTACAGTGTACATATGAAGATGATTACTAATGTAAACTAAGTAAATAAATGTAGAAAAGAAAAAGAAAAAGTAGAGATTCAAGGAAAGCTTTTGGAATATCTCAACTCTATTTAAAATTACATTGGACTATATATAAATAGGAATCATAATTATCCATGCAATCACTCAATTCGTTATCAATAATGATTTGAAAGCTAGTTAGTACTGATATCTATTGTACCATAATACTCATGGGTCTTAAGACGAAGCCTAATCCAATCTATCATTAAGCTCATTGCTAATGATGCTTTTCTAACCAAATAAACACAAGCAATTTAGCAAACGGCCATGGGCCTCAATAAATATGGAGGTATTTCTCGTAGCATCCAAATACATAGCTTATTCTACAAACATAAAACGCATAGTTTATTGTCCTACTATTGTTCTTTTTGTTAGAAGATCTATGAGAACATTATTTTCAAATACCATGGACTTATAAAAGATAAGAAATATTTACTTACCTTAAGAGATGTGTTGGATCATCTCAACGGGGGAAATCCATTGATAACATTACATCTGTCTCCGAATTATACTGCCCAGATGCTTCACTTGGATAAAGGCTTAGTGATGTTGGATAGAGGTATGAAGGTTCATATAATAAGCTCTTGTTTTCTTCTTCTATCGGTTGAACCCATGGGTGTTTCTCTGACCTTCTCAATCCTTCTAGCTCCATTGCCACTTCTTTCATAGTGGGCCTTTCTTCACTCTTCACATTAAGGCATCTTTTTGCAAGTTCAGCAACAACAAGAAGATTTTCAGTCTTTCCTTTATCTACGAATCGATTTTCAATAAGTTGAAAGAGAAGATTCTCTTTCATTAATGAAAGAAAATATGTGGCTAGGTTTCTTTGTTCTTGTGATCTTTCAAAAGAAAGAGGTTTTTCAGCTGTTAAGAGCTCAACAAGAACAACACCAAAGCTATAAACATCACTTTTCTCTGTTAACTGACTGGTATGAAAGTACTCTGGATCTAAATACCCCAAGGTCCCTTGAACCAATGTGGTTATTTGGGTTTGATCCATGGGAACTAACTTTGAAGCTCCAAAATCAGATATCTTTGCTGTATAGTTATCATCTAATAATATATTTGTGGATTTGATATCTCTATGAATGATTGGTGTGGAAATTCCAGAGTGTAGATAGACAAGTGCAGTAGCAGTTTCTATTGCAATCCTCAACCGGTCTTCCCATGAGAGTAAGGAGATGCCATTTGCTTTATGAATGTGGCGGAAAAGGGTTCCATTGGAGACATATTCATAAACTAGTAAAGGAACTTCAGTCTCTAAGCAACATCCCAAGAGCTTCACCACGTTTCGATGGTTAACTTGAGAAAGAATGATAACTTCATTTATAAATTGTTCAATTTGACTCTCATCCATGATTCTAGACCTTTTGATGGCAACAACTCGATGATCAAGTAGAGTTCCTTTATATACTATGCCTTGACCACCTCGTCCTATGATGCATTCTTCATTATAATTGTTGGTTGCCAACTTTAGTTCTTCAGTTGTAAAGATCTTTAAGAATTCTGAACCCCTTCCATTTAAAGATATCTGTTGTTGCAAAAATAGGCCACCATTTTGTCGAAAGAATTTTTCTTTTAACTTCATGAGTTCTCTTTTCTTTATGATGAAGTATAACCAAGAGACACCAATGAATGAAAATAGAATCCCAAAGCCTATACCTATAACAAAAATCAATTACTTGTCAATAAAGTTGTTATAGAAGCAGTGAAGAAAATTGTAAAATGCATGTCAAAGTTATTTTCAGATTGTGATTTTAAAGGAGAATCATTTCCAAAATGTATTAATAGAAAAGTTTACCATAAAGGTCAATTGTGAATATTATTCCTTCTAGTAAGTTTCTATGACACAAAATTATGTTTTTAACCATGAAAATATATAACAAAAAAATCATTATATTGCAAGTTATTGAAAGTTTCATGTTATTATTTATAAAATGCATGTGTCCACGATTGATGAATTGTTGTGAATGTATTAGGTAGGCCTTAGTTTAACAAATGTAGAGTGAAATGCAGCATGCATATATGCAAGAATTCAACCATGCAATTATTGAATAATTAATTTTATGTTAAATATGGTTATGTTTCATGGAAAATTTTATCTTTAGTTATAGCACATGTATTTAAAATGCTTGAATGATAGTTGTATATTATCATGATCAACTAATATTAGTCAAAGAAATTACCTACAGTGACCTTAATAATTGGGAAGACTTTACTCTTCCGGGTGCAACCATTTCCATCTTTTCTACCATCACCATAACTACCCTTTGGACAAGAGCAGTTATAAGACCCTTCTGTGTTAGTGCAAATGCTTATGCAAAGATTACTCTTTGGATCATCACACTCATTTTTATCTGGCAAAACAATAAAATAAATGAGTCATTAGTTTAAATGTTTTGCGTGGCAGTTATAATTTGGAACCTTAACCGTTGGAACTTGGAAAAGAAAATTATATAGTACAAATCACTTCATCGAATCATAATTCAAAGATTATTTTTTCGACCATCACACTCATTTTTTTGAAAGCTCATCACACTCGTTTATCTCTAGCAAAACAGAAGATAATAAAAAAGCCATTAGTTCAAATGTTTTGTCTAGTAGTTGTAATTTGAAATCTGGAACATTGGAACTTGGGAAAAGAAAAATATGTATCACTTCATCAAACCATAATTCAATGATTATTTTCTGAATTAATACTTATTTAGGCCCTGTTTGGTTCACAGGAATAGGGGTTTGGAATCAGAATCGGAATGAACCATTTTGATTTCAACTGTTTGGTTGGGTGGAATCGGAATCTCATTCCCATTCCTACTGGAATGACATTCCCCTATTTGAGGGAATGGCCATTCCCTGCTCCTATTTCCCTTGGGAATGAAATCCCATTCCTACTGATTCTGATTTCCATTTCCATTCCTGTCTGAACAAAACAGACTATGGGAACAAACCATTCTGATTTCGATTTTGGAAGATTTTGATTTCAATTCCGATTCCAACCATGAATCAAATGGACCCTTATATTTGGTATGGTAAAAATCACATTAGGGTTGTTAGAGTAAGACCCTTCTGTATTAGTACAAATGCCTATGCAAAGATTGTTCTTTGGATCATTACACTCATTTATATTTGGCAAATAAGGGTCTGTTTGATTTGCAGTCAGAATCGAAATCAGAATCTTTTAGAATTGGAATCGGAATGGCTATTCCTATAGTCTGTTTGGTTCAGACAGAATCAACAAGAATGAGATTTCATTCCCAAGATAGGGGCAGAGAATGGCTATTCCCTCAAATGGGGGAATGCCATTCCAGCAGGAATGAGAATGGAATTCCAATTTTGCCCAACCAAACAGTTGGAATCAGAATAACCCATTCTGATTTTGATTGTTTACCCATTCCTGTTCCTGCGAACCAAACAAGAAAGATTGTTTACCTTCCATTACAAGCCAAGGTGGAGAGTGTTGTGTTTATGAGGTTTCATCAATGGCACTTTTGGGAATCTCATAAGTGTAAGTTGTCTTATAATATCAGCCATTGGAGGTCTCAATAGATCCAAAGAATGGTATCTTTTAAGTAATTTTTTTTTTGTTTCTTTGCTTTTGAGAAAAATGAGAAAAATGTAAGAAGATGGAGGTGATGGGAGACGGAGGGGATGAAAGTGTTCTTGTGTTTCCGGTTGCATCTAGATTGCAGCCTTCAGCTTGACTAATGCAAGTTCCTCATCTAAGCCTGTTCTCCCTGTTTCCTGCAACACCTAAAAGGTGCTATTCTCAAATTCAAATTCCCCACCAGGTCAGAGGTTAACGGTGTCTAGAAAACAACTAAAGTGCTTGTTACTCTGTCAGGCCCTCGATGTGGACCTCGGCCAAACCCGCACCCCCTCTCACTTGGATCCTCACCTTGGACCCGATTTTGGTATCCTATCCGATGATTCTTCCTTTGAGGGAGGAGAGCTAGGACTGCATTAAACCCAAAGCACCCTCCCCACCTGCTTGCATTCCCATTGAAAAGGCTTGGGGTCGACTCCACTCTACTATTCATTCAAGGAAGAGTGTAGGGTACCCCGTGGTTCCAACTTCCAACCTTCCAGGTCCCCTAGACAGCTCGATTCCGCCTGAGCTAGTTAATCCATAGATTCCTAAAGAAACCGCTACATCTAGCATCCTTAAGTCCATGGTCGTGTCCCAGTTGCAGATTGGGTATATCTCCAATTGTGTAGGTTCTCTTACAGATTTTTCTCATCATGATCTTGAGGCCAATAGGGTAGATCATCATGTCAAGAATATGATGGCTTTCGGCAAGGCACTTGGAGTACTTTTGGTAACGGTTAATACTACAGGCTCGAGTTTGGCTTCAAGTCAATTAAATTGCTTCTCCAAGGGGTTCCCTACCTCCTACAGTTACCAGTAATAGATCCGGGAGACATTTGGACTTGGATACTATTAGCTTAATTGGTACCTTCCTCAAATGGTCTGGATTACATACCTGGGTGTAGGAAGTCTAAGAAGATTAAGGAACTCCTTAAATAAGACAGTGGTCTCTCTATGTCCCAAGCCTCTAGTAGACCAAGGGGACGAGGTAGAAGAGGTGGTAGCAGCTCAAGGGGACGGGGTAGAAGAGGCAAAGGCAAGTCAATAATTGTTCCTTAATCGTTTTTACCGTGTTTGTTGTTTTTTAAGTGTGGGTGTGAGAGGGGTTGTGTCGTAAGTTGCAGTGGGGTTTACCTTGTTGTTTGTCTAAGGTTGTTCTGTGCTTTGTTTTTGGAGGTTGCACAGGGTGCCTCCCTGGAGTATACTCCTTGTATATATACCTTTTCTGCTCTTAATAATATACCTTACCTTTTATCAAAAGAATAAAAGAAAAAATGTAAGAAGAAAACAAGGGAAGGAGAGAGGAACATAAGAAAATGAAATGGATTGTAGAAGGGGACCCCATGCCTCCTATTTGGAGGGGTGCCAACTGCCAAGTGGCCATCTTAACTATACTAGATCATTGGCATAAGTAAGGTTTTATATTAGAGATGGCTAATTATTTTTTACTTAGTATATATTTGATTGTTGCACTAGTGGGAGTTTAGAGAGGATGAGCTAGTGTAATTTTGCTTCAGATTTGACCTTGCCTTATTAGTTTTAGAAAAGCAAAATAAAAAGTAAAATGGTATGGCCCATCTTATATGCAAAAGAATGGAGGTTGTTAGGAGGAGGGTTATTTGTTTTGGAGTGAGGTAGGAAGCAAGATGATTTCATCCCCATTTTATATGAGAGAGAATTAATGAAAGTAAAGTGATAACAAATTGAATATATCTATTCATAGTTTGTCGAAGATCTCCATGGGAATCTAACTATTTCAATTTTTTTTTATTAAATCATACTTATAAATCACTAATCTCCCCATGTTTTAGGCTGAAGAGAAATTTGAAATTCTTCCTTGAATGCAACAATCTAATCAACCCAAGTTTATCTAATAGTAACCACTGCTTGCTTCCTTAGTCTGTAGCTTTTACAATCCTCTAATCCAGATCTGTTGGGCACTAAAAGCACTAGTTTGACGTCCACTTTCTAATGCTTCATTTGGATGCAGTGTAAATACAAAAATACACCGATATATTTGAAAAATGGCCCCAGGTAAGTGCAAAAGATGAACCGGTCATGTAAAAGTTTTACATTGATGTTTGGAAGTTCAGTGTAAATTATGAGCCAATCAAATAATTCTCTGAAGCTAAAGAATCGTTGGTGGCCAAGAACAATGACCAAGTTAGCCTCACACAACTGAATCCCATTGATACAATCCTTTTGGATATCACGTCCAAAGGCTGTTTGCTTAGGCCCTCCACCACAATGGCTTTAAGGTGCGCTGCCCAATTTACGCATGCCAGCTTCACTCGTTGCCCATCTTCATCAATGATCCACCGGGAATTGGTATAGAGAGGCAGAGCAACAACCGGAGAAACATCAAAAAAGAAAGAATGACAAATGACTAGAAGAGCAAACCCAAAATCCTGAGGATGGCGGAGCCCTTCTTTAGTAAATCCTCTCTCCTCCATTGTCGGATGATGGACGATACCACGAACATTGGTGTCTCTTGGTTCTCAATCCACCACGATTTTTTTATGGGGGGGCTAAAACTTATGGATGGATCATAAAGAGAGCCAACCATTAAGTGAGAAGTGAAGGGAGGGAGGAAACTTACATAAAAACATGTATTCAAAGTGTGCAGATTTTTGGACCATAGGGAGGTCATGGCTCCCCTGGGTCCCCCCTAGCTCTGCCCCTGTTTACAGAAGGGTCCTACTCTCATTGGGATTCCACTGTTAGAGTTATAGTCTAACTAAGATTCCTAGCTAGAGTCTTGATACAAACCGATTTCTTAGCTATGACACTCTCCTCTTTCCTAAGTATGCAAATTCCTTACTGGCAATCTTCAGTATTGTTTTATCACTTTCATCCTCCCAACATTAATGGCATGTTAGTTACAATACAATAGAACATCACTCATAATATATCAAAATGATTGATTATGATACTACTATCTTGAAAATTCCTTAGGTCTAATATTAGAGAAGTCTTTGCATCTACGTGACTAGTCATTGATAGTCACTAACAAGTTCTGTGATGGACCAAACTTAGTTGAATTAGTGTCAATGTGCATACACAATGCACACCCATGGGAGTCCAAAGTTTTAGCTCAACAGTTTAGATATCACTATTAACTGTTCACATGTCAACCATAAACTGAACTACTCAACTTCAACCATAGTGGGGATTATTCTAAGCTTACAAGAAATTGAGTCATTCAGATCTCTTGCGATGAGTTTTATTCATCACCTAAATGTTTCATAATGTAACGTCTGGCTAAATAAAAGGACATAAAATGGTTTTAAATGTGCACATGGAAATTACATTTTCAACAGTTGAGGTAGGAGGAAGGAGGTGCAAATTTTGCATCTGATTCTGAGATGCAAAATTTACATGCTAGTGAGTGAAAATATGATAAAAAACACAAATTTTATATCAGCTGGTAGGAGTGCAAATCATACTTACAACCAAAAAGATGCAGAACTTAATCAAGTACAAAATTTGTATCTGGTTCAGATACTACAACCAAATACAGCCTTAAGAAATGAAGGACAGGAAGTGGAATGCAAAGACTCCCCAAATATAAGTGCCCGTTTGGGAGGAAGTTTACACAGTAACTTTTAGCATTACAAGGTAGGCCTAACATGGAAAATCATGAAGCCGTGTTTGGTGAAAAACTAGAAAAGTCGAAACTGTACTTACATGATAATGAGCAATCGACTTTTTTGGTGCAGCTATGTTTGGTAGCATCTTTCAAGTGGCTTAGTCCATGTAGCTTAATCAACACTAAAGCCCTCCCGAATGGGCTCAATGTTGCCTCTTCGAAGTTTTCTAGGTCATAAAGGATTCATTGCTAAACAGCTCGACATATACGCACATGTAATTAGGGGTGCTCACGGTTAGGGTGGGCCTTTGTTTTTAACCGAACCCGATAGTACTGGTTTTTTTGAAAACTGGTAATGGGAACCGAACTGAAATCAGTTGGTTAACCGATAGTCCGGTTTGTTGGTTTTTCGGTTTTTTTTTTTTTTATAATATTTATTATAAAAATATATAATAAAAATTATAAATATATATAAAATATTATATTTTAAATAATAATAAATAATATATTATAAAAATATATATATATATATATTTATATATAATGCATATTTATTAATTTATAATATATAAAATATATGAAATATATATAATATACATAAATATATAGAATATATATAGAAAAACATGTATACTGGTCGATTTGGTTAACCACTAATTTTTTAAATTGATTAACTGAAATCAAACGGGTACCTTCGGTTTTTATAAACATTGAACCAAAACCGAACTGACCGGTTTGGTTAACTGATTTTTTGGTTCAGTTTCGGTTGATTTTTTCGATCGGTTCATTTTTTTGGTTTTTTTTGTTCACCCCCCTACATGTAATAGGTTTCTTAAACAGGTCCACTTATAATAGGCATGTTAGGTAAGTACAACGAGTAAGCACCTAATAGCTGTGTGACATCTGTCCCAACTAATATGCCTTTCATCAAAACCTTTTTGTTCTGTTAGGAATTATCTATTATTTTATTATTTTTGTTAAAATAATTAAAAATAAAAAAAGAAAACCTAAACGTGTTGGGAGTTGAAACTTATTGGACTCTCTCCCACCTTCTGCCGTTTAAGTTTCTCTCTCCGATTCCTACCTTCAATTGTGAGGTCGACAATTAAACCCCCGAGTACCTGACTCTAAACCATATCTCACTCAGCCCTGAAACCCACCCGAAAGTGAATGGTGTGAAAAGTAGCATCTGCTCTGAAGTCTTCTTTTCCTTTCTTCGACGAGACCGAGCGGATAAGAAAAAAAAAAAAAAAACAAATTAAAAAGGTACATACCTCAAAAGAAAGGGAAGAGACGCCCAAATTGGTCTTTGAGCGGATAAGAAATCTGGATATTTGGGCACGTTGGGCCCGGAAAACAAAATTTCCAGCCCGTCCTAATGGTCAAAGCTTAGGTTTTCCAACCCACGCCTAGGATAAACCCAACACAACTCAGGTTGGGTTCAAACTTGATTGGGCCTGAGCATGTGTGGGTTGAATTCTTTCTTTTCATGTTTTGTACTTTTATCTTCCAATTGGGTTTTAAAATAGAATTAAAAACAATATACACATGATATTAAAGAATGTATTTACACTTGTTTCACACATACATATAAATATCAAAACTACTTTTGTATAAAAAAAAAATAGTTCATATCTGCGCCCCACAAGGGGCACCCCATAGTGTCCCACAGTACATTCCCGCCGTAAATTGGATAAACTACATAGTATATGGATAGATATACTATAAAACGTCAGTCTCGAGTTGGATTGTGCTTGGCCTGGGTCGGGCTATCTGAGGCCTTAAGCACTTATGATAAGGTTTGGGACTGGGAATGATCATGTATTGGGCTGGGTCAAGCCAGGCCCAGAAAAACTCAAGCACTTATGATAAAGGTTTGTAGTTATTAATTAGGGTGCAATTTGGGCAGGGTCGGATTAGGCTTTTGTCAAAAGTTGTATGGGCCTGGGCCTAGGCCTGGAGTCTCGAGCACAAAAATTTTGTACAAGACTATAAGGTATTTCTAAACCTTGTATTTGTAAATAAGAAGCCTACTAACCCCATTAAGATGCCCTATCTTATAAAGCCAAAAAGAGAATCAAGTGACGAATTCATACCTCGGCAACCATCAGGGAGATAAGGATTCCCCTCGTAACCTTGCTTGCAATGACAAAGATATCCAGGCCCATTTTTGGCGTTGGCGCAGTAGGTGCTGCTCCCACACGCATAATCGGATGCTCGACTTTGTGCTTCCTTGCAAGAGTTGCTGCTACGAATTGCCCAGTCGAGTTTTATTGGAACGAACATCCCAATGTTGACAAGTTCTACCTCATTTCTTCTATTCCATAGATCGGTCGAATGTGATTCGAACCAGTCTTGGTCGGACAGAAACGCAAAGCTGCATCTGCTGATTTTTGAAGTGTAGGCGTAGGTGATTCCTTTGACATAGGTTGAAAGGTTTAGATTAAACGTACTCAGATCCTCTGGTATCACGGTCTGGCAGCACCCAATGCCATCACAAGATATCTTCGTCAATTTTGTAGCAGATGGACAAAATGAAATGCATCCACCTTGGAATATAATGCCGTTAAAGTCAGACATGACTCCTAGTGTGTTACATCCGATAACGGTGAATTTGTTTAGGGTGTTGGAGATCCTGTATCCCTCCGGCAGTGTCATATATGTGTTGTAACCTTCTGAGGTTTGGTTTTCCCCCTTGTAACAGGAGATAGCAGACCACATGGATAGCGTCAGTTGGCCTTGTAATAATATGTTCGAGACCAACAGTGTAGAGCTGCCCAAAAGCTCCAGTTGGGGAGGGTCAACGGCGGTGTTACAGAGCAACACAAATTCATTTCTGAAACAGGTTGGATCATCTCCCTTTGGACCAAAGGGATATGGAATGCTAATATTCCCACATTTGTTCCGGCATCCCGGCTTTGTCTCTGATGATGTCAATGTTGCTGTCTCCGCAGATTATGGCAAGTGAAATTTTAACTAATATAGGAAACTGAAACTGGGAAGGTTTCATGATCATCTTCATCAATTTAAAATTTGAAACAAAGAAAAAAGAACAAATTCATACCTTGGCATCCTTCAGGGAGATAAGGATCTCCTTGGTAACCTTCCATACAGTGGCAAAGATGTCCTGGACCGGTGTTGGAGTAAGAGCAGTAAGTGTTGTTTCCGCATGCATAATTGGTGCTTCCTTTCTCACAGCTTTTGTTTACAATTGACCAGTCGTGTACTAAGCACCCAGAATTAAGGTTTTCTTAGAGTCATTTCTCAAATTAAACAACAAGTAATGAATGAAGTACTCGGAAGGACGCTTTCGTCCGTCCTGGATTAATGATCAAAATAAACTCCTTATACAACGGCCAATCTAGAGAAGAAGCTAGCGTATAATTAACTTATTAAAGATATCTTCTGTATTGAGAAACAAAAGGAAGCCATTCAAAAGAATTTATACCTTGGCATCCATTGGCAAGATAAGGATTCCCGTGGAAACCTTGCAAACAATGACAGAGATATCCAGGTCCATTAGTGGAGTTAGTGCAGTAGGTGTTGTTCCCGCAGGCGTAATCAGTCACTCCTCTTTGTGCTTGCTCACAGTAAGTATTGCTTCGAATTGCCCAGTCAAGTGTAATTCGACTGAGTCTCCCCCTTAGATTGTCTTTCACATTGTTTCTTTCATTCCAGAGGTTGAAAGTATCTAAATCGCCCCAGTTCTCGTCGTACAGAAAGGCATACCCACATTTGCTGAAGTTTAGAGCATAGATGGCCTCGTAATAGTTTCTAATTTTCATAGAAAATGAACTAAGGTTTGCTGCTATTGTGCTCTGGCAGCATCCATAGCCATTGCAAGATAAATTCGTGAGTTTCGTATCGTCCAAGCAGTATGAAGAGCATTGGCCATAGGACGACGAGACGTTATACTCAGTCAATACGCCACCAATCGCACAACCGAGAGTCATGAATTTGTTTTTGGTGTCCGAGACCCTGTACGCCTTTGAAAGATTAAAATATGAGATTTTTGGCGTGAAGTTTCCGCTTTCCTCCGCGTAACAGATCACAGACATCCAAGAGACGGTCTGCAGTTGTCCTTTCAAAGAGATGTTATAAACAGGCAGACCCTTGAAGGTCTGTAGGGGTGTGTCACTAGTGCCATTGCAGAAGAACCGAAAGTCTTTATTCAGGAAACAGTCGGGATTATCACCAATGCCAAACGGGTACGGGATGCTGAGGTTTCCACATTTATCCTGGCAGCCGAGCTTTGTCAGAGGCAACGTCGACAACGCTGCCACTGCTACTGCCACCTTCATCATTAGAAGCAGCCGTAGGAGGAGATGAAGCAAAATAGGCCAACACATGATTGTATGATATTTGGGAGTTAAAGGCATCCTGAAAGCTAGTGAAGGGGCCAAGGGAAACAGGGGGCTGCTAATACAGCTTCAAGTCACCGTGAATTGTCGGGTACGTTTCATTGACTTTGCCTGAGTCGTTACCTAATGGCGTTCGACAGGAGACCAGATGAAGCCGAACTAATGGCTGTTCCTAACAACTAGTCCAATGCAAAAAAGAGAATAACGTCCAAAAATCTGTCATAGTCGAAAGACAAAAATGATGGAAAATTTTGCCTGGTTGGAAAAAGCAGACATGTTGTTGAGCTTCCTGCACATTTCACATTTCAAGGTCACGTAGCCAGGTATGCACCACCAGATGCCAACTCCTGTCTCTCTCCATCAATATATATGAATAAATCTTGCATGGGAACAAAAAATGGAGATGTCAAGGTAAGTTATGAAAAGGGCATAATTCTGAGGTTTAATATTCTCATCAAATTTATTGATGTTTTGTAAAATATTCACTCCTAGTGCTCAGATGTCTCAGTTCCCCGTTATTATTGGTTAAACAGCCCCTAATGCAGCCATCAAACGCAATGCATCCAAATGGGCTGAGCTCACAAGTAGAAAATTGTGTGGGTCAGGGATGCTGGACAACATGGTTGGTATATTTGCTACAATAGTGTGGTAGCCTTCGCTGAGACAACTAAATCAAAGTCTTGATTTTTTTTTACGACTGTTAGCGAGATGAAGTGACTTTTCGGTGGGGTCGACCTAAGGCCTTTGAGTTTCTGTTTTAGCCCTGCGATGCGGGAGTTTAATCCAAGTCGTGTATTTAAAATATTTCCTAATTACATCATTGTTTCTGTATTATCATTTGGAGATATTTTCAATAGTGGGAATGTGTTGTAGAACGTTGTGGGGCGCAGATCTGAAGTGGTACGGTGCGGTAGAAAAAATGAATTCTGGTTTTAAAAGACAGTAAGCAATGTTTAATTTTACCTGCAGGTTAATCTGAGCCAACGATTTTGTCTATAAGGTGCTCCCATAGAAGGTAAGAAACCACACGACGGATGACACTTGGTGGTCGCTCGGTTTATGTCTAAAATTATTAAGGGTAAATTGCTGAAACCTCCCCTAAAGTTTATGGTTGTTGTGGAAACCTTCCTTGAAGTTTGATAATTGTAATCACCTCTCTTAAACTTTATAACATAGTTGCAAGTAGACCACCCTTTTGTCACAATCCTATAACAAGAGGCACAAAAATATCTAGAATATCCATGTAAATTTGAAAAAAAAATCAATTTCAGAAAATAGATTGGAAGGGTTTGTGCTAACAATTTATATGAAGAGAAAGTAATTGCATCCGTATTTTGGGCATTTTCATTTTCTATACTTCTTTTTTAGAGGATTCTAACAAAGGGAGTCTATTTGCAACTACGTCAAAAGTTCAGGGGAGGTTTTAACAATTTACCCAATTATTATTTAGGGAAAATTCCACTTTGGAACCCTGAACATTGGGAGTAGTGTCAAGTTAGTATTCAAACTTTCAAACATGTCACTGTAATACCTAAACTTTAAAAAAGTGTCAAGTTAGTCCCTACTGTTAACCAAGTGTCAATTATCTGTTGAAAATGTCAAAATTACCCTTCAAAGGAAGACATTGTTCATTGTCTTCTACCTTAAGATTGAACCGGTTAGGGTGTTTGAGATTCTAGACTAATGAAGCCATTGTCTTCAACCTTTAGATCTGAAACACATTCTTGTCTAGTTATTTCTTTTGCTTTCAATTATTGTTTCCCTATATCATCTTCTTTTGAAGGGTAGTTTTGACATTTTTAACAGATAACTGATGGACAATTAATGATAAAACCAACTTGACACTTTTTGAAAGTTTAGGTACTACAGTGACACGTTTGAAAGTTCGGGTACTAACTTAGCATTACCCCCAAAGTTCAGGGTACTAAAATAGAATTTCCCTATTATTTTTGTCATGTTTTGTACACCGAAGATTTATGTTAATTTAGTACAAAAAGAGAGAGAGAGAGAGAAACAGAGAGAGATGAATTAAAATTTTGGAATGGGCATGGCAATTCAGTTTAGATCTCCAATCCACAAGAACCCTATCCAATCCTCACTACAGCTATACATTGACATCTCCTACATTTGCATATTACCCTATGGGGAGATGTCCCGTGAGTAGGAGATCTAAATTGCAATTATGAGTCTCAATCTGTCAACTTCAAAAATTGTGCTCTCAAAACACGGCATCCAGCTGTACATTTTAATTGTCCGATTCATGCTTGCATCTTAATGATAGTGGTGCACATTAGTCATGATCTTGTCATTGTCTTTGAAACCTGTAATTTTCTTCCTTGACAAATCATTTTCATGTCTCGTACCGGAAAGAAGATTCAAGCTGAAAATATCTACCCTCTCACTCTACCGAGGGACCTAGTAAAATTTCATTTTCTTATATTATCGAAAAAGAGATATTATCTATATCTATATTATTATTAAAAGTGTGAATGAGGTTTAAATTCTGGATTTTTCATTAAAATACCCCTGCTTTTTAATTTGTTCTCTTCTTTATTATGAGGGAAAAAAGATAATTTGAATTATTAATTTTATTAAAATCATTTTATTATCTTATTTGTGAATTTGATCACTCCCTAACTGTGGGTAAAAAATGTAATGTAAATTACAATTATTATTTTTCATTTCATTCAATTTCCTCTCATTAAAGAGTTAACTCCCATTCTCTTTCTTTAGATGCTTTATTTGAAGAATTTTTTTATTTCTCACCAATAAATTTTATTAATTAAATTTATATCCAACATGGAAAGCAAATATAGAGGGTATTGAATATAGAAATTATGTTATCTAGCTTGAATTGTTCAAAAATAATTGAATCTACAACTCGTTAGCATAAAAGACAGAAAGAACGATAAATGTTGATGGAAAAAATCAACTTTAACTCCTTTGGTTGGTTGATAAAAGAGCCATGATCCACGTCATAGCCATCTTCCACAGCAGAAGTTTAAAGTTCTAATGTTAATATGGGTGACGTCTTTTATCCACCTTTGGAAGGAGCTATCCCTCCTTTATGGAAAGAGAAAAGATAATACTGTTGATCATCATGAGGTACCCAGAATGTATGTTGGATATGTTAAGGGATAGAGGCGAAATGAGAAAAAAGATGGCTGATCAAACAGACTTGTGTTTGTTCTCTGAGTCGTAGAAACAATTAAGGTGCACATGGGTTGTCTCTTCAACACTTATTTTCGTCTACAGACTACAGTAACGTTTCCAAAACGAAAATGTACAAAATATTTTATGAAACGACTAAGATGGCTTGTTTCTTTGTCTAATATTTATAGGTGCACATGGGTTCTCAGATTTATAGATGCATGTTTTGTAAAATATTCACTCCTAGTGCTCAGATTACTTGTTTCTTTGTCTAATATTTAACAACCATTTAGTTCTGTGTTCAAAGTTTGAAAAGGTGAGATTGAAGAAACCAAAATCAGAATCAAGGGAACTAGGCAATAGACATATGGCTGGGATTGATCCAGCTTACTACGGTCACCGTTTAATTAGCAAGTCAACTAATTTAATGACTCTATCTCCATCATCTTAAATTCAGAACAGTAAGTCAATGAACTATCGCGTCGTTTCTTTCCTTGTCTTGATTGAACGAGCAATTTGCCATACTAATAAACTGAGCATTATGGACTTTGCTTCTGGTTCAGTGCAGTAGCAACCGTATTACACATCTTGTATGCGGCGGTAGATCGATTTCAAAAATTTTGTATCTTGTTGATAAACAGTCTACTAGAAGCTGGTGGGTCACGGTTTAACTCTTACTCGGTCTGGTTCGAATGATTTGATTAATGGGATGTTATTAATAATACACAGTAGTGGTGGCAAAACAAAGAAATAGTTCACATTTTTTTTACAACATTTTACATATTGCTAACAGGTCACTAGTTCTCTTTGATCAATAACATTTTCCGAAGATAAAATTTGATCAATTAATTTAATAGATATATTTCTTTTTTTTTTTTTAATTTCTCTATTATATCTTATGAAATTTCTTCATTTAAACCAAAATATAGGCAGGCGATCCAATGTGAATTGTTTGTTTTGTTTTGTTTTTTGTGTTCAGTCGTTCTAAAAATAATTTGAAAATGATTTGTATTTTCGTTTTAAAACAAAACAAAGTTCAATAATGTATTTTTATTTTTTCTTATATGGTTATTTAAAAAACAAATGGAGCTCATGGTATTGTAAAGATGTAGGAAGATGTCGACATTAACAACCAAATAATTCTAATAATAAGGCTTCATGTCACAATTATAATTTCGTGTGTAGCAGGGGCTGGGCTGCAAGGGTAATATGATTTTAAAGCAATTTATTTTTGGAGAAGTAGGGACAGGCCCGATGAAGATTTCTGATTTTCACTGCATAGTTATAAACATTCAAAAGGTCAACAACCCACTCTATGCACCAATGCCGCGGTGAATTGGCATCAATTCCAAGTTAGCACCTACCCCAACAGTATTTTGTGCCTATAAATCCTGACCCTAGGCTGAACTGTCTTTCTCCCATTTATTTATTTTTTTGGTCCAAAGATTCTAAAGTCATTATCTATCCCATCATGGTTTGCATTCAATTCTAAATATCTACAAGAAGATTTATCTTTATTTTTTTGAAAGCTATTCACTTACCGGGTAACTCATAAAATTCCATAAATCTCTCTCGGTTCTGAATCACACCTCTCTTGGTGGTATTATGATTAGAGTTTGAGTCAGCTATCAATAGAAGCTTAGATATCCATAAAGCATCACCTTCAATAACAACTGGGTTGAAAGAGAATTCCTTTGTAAGAAAGAAAGCCATAAAAGAAGGCCTAACCTTCAGTTTCAACAGAAGATAACTTATGCAGAGGAATAGTGTGGGAAAAAAGATGATTTCCTCTATTATCAAGGGCTACCATGTTAGACAGTGTGTATATCCTCAACTCCAATTGATGTATTATATATAATTTTACTATAAATAACAAGATATTTATTTCATGTGTCATTGGGTTGTTTCTTAAATTACCCTTGGTTCATATAAGTATTATGTATGAGACCACATAATTAATTTAATATGTGATTAAATCATCACATATACTTAATTAGAAAAGTCTATTCTTATAAGGTTTTCATTCTCACACTGCTCAAGATCGTAGAGCAGTGGGTCTTAGCTGCTTAAGTTGTAATCTAAGGTATGAGGGTGAGTGTTTACAAAAAAATATTGAATTAGATCAAACCCAACATGTTATTTGACTTTATGATAGGTGGAATAATTGGTTGTTGATCTTAGTCTCTAGACTTGATATTGATATTGAATTGAGTATCAAACTTGCCTCTCTTTGATATACCAAACAGTTAGATCTTTCTGGGGTCAAATATCTAAGTATATCAAGGCATTCAAGGGTGGTATGTCAATTGATGATTAATGTGATAAGTTCTTCTACTATGTCAAGACATAGGGAATACTTTGTAAAACTTTCTCCTTGGACTCTTGAATCTATTGGCAATAGGATTATCTAAATCCTCAATGAAAGATCCAAGTGGTATTAGAAATTGGACACCGTGTCATAAGGACAAAGAGGGAAGAAGTGCTTCCCTTAATGTAATTTCAAGTATTTTTATTAAAGAAATTGATTGCAAGTGATTAATTGGGTTGCATTATCTTGATTATCATATAATGGGATGAACCAATGGATTTGGGCCTTTAGGATGGTAAGGTTGAAAGTAATTTAAGTGTTTAAACACTTTATGGGTCTCATTACTTAAGTTCATATTAGCATTGGTCAAATTAGCCTATGAAGCTAATGAGAATTTAAGTTGCGGGTTCTACACCATACAAGCTGTAATTTTCTAATTGAATAAGATTTCTTTTAGAATTATTAGTGTCAATGGCTAGTTAGAAGTCTCACATTAGAGAATTGGGATATTCTGCCAATAAAACACGTTCCAACACTCTACCAACTTGATCTAACACCTTACATCTCACCATAAGATTGGAACCACCATAAAAGTGGGACCTGGCATGTATGAGATGTGTGGTGTGATATCATGTTGGTAGAGGGTTAAAATGTGTTTCGCTGGCAGGTGATCCAAGCTCCACATTAGAGTCTTAGTCAAAACTATGTGCTAAAAAGTCTAATGAGACTAAGATTTGACTAATTAGACTAGTTAAATGGATTCCAATATAATAGTTGATTTAAGAGAGTTGATCTCTCTGATCTTATCCTAAATAAGCTAGCATTGATCTCTTTACTCAGAATGGTGTTGCAAAAAGCTTGTTCTCTAGTTAAGATTGTAGTTGGATCGAAAGGGCTAAGCTCAAATAGCAACTTAATTATTCCTGGCCCACCAAATAAACCATAGAATAATAACCCTAAGAATATAGCAATTCTTATCCCACCACACCTGAAGCCACCAATCAAAGGCCTATAACCATGGGAGTCCATATTGATGCTACAAACTAAGCCAAACCAAATATGTTTAATGACATGAAAATAGAGTAAAATGTGTTCAATAGTTTCATCCTTAACAAAGGGAGCAACATTTATCAATTAGTAGCCATATTGTCAGAATCTGTTGGTTCTTCACTTGCAAGAAACTTGAGTCCTAATGTAGTGGTATAGTTGTTGTGGGGAGTATGAACCCAAACAAGTTTATTTGCGATATTAGCCTAAAGGATTAAAGTATCAGGTATCATATGAATAATTCCGATAAGATACACTTTGGAAATGCATGGATGCGGACGAAAAATAAGAAAAAAAATGGATATGGTAGGGAAATGCATACAAATTCTATAAATATATTAATAACACTAAATTTAAGACCAAAACCGTCATATATAGTATATAAATACATAAAAATATGTATATTAATAATGATATATGAAAAAATATATTATAATTAATATACTGGGATGCAAAGATATCATATAATTTTATTTATAATGCATCAATCAAGAGTCTAAGACACTAAACATATGCACCTATTGTATTTTAATTTTTATGAGCATCGGAAAATGACTCACTTGGGCTGGTTTGGAATTACCACCCATTTTTGTTTAATAGTGATTTTAGAGCCAGAGTCATTAACTATATTAGTCCAGGTAAGACTTGGATGGGAGAGGGAAGGGGTTAGGCACCCCTCTCCTGGGTCTAATAGGTGGAACCCACATGGTGTATAAACAAACATAGAACAAATAGTCAATTCCTTTACTAATTACTAAGAGCATATTACTAAGGGAGAGAAAGTGAAACAAGCTAAGAGCAAATCAACATAAAATAATCCATCCTAACACTTTTATTTATCATCTGTTATTATTATTTTCTTACCACCCGTTTTTCATCTTTTTATTTATTTATTTTTGGATAAATCTCTTAAATAATCCCTACTGTTTAGCAAATTGACATGTGGTATCCTTACTATTTAGCTATTGTCTTGTAGTACCCTTAAGTTTTCTGAAAATTGTCATTGTCGTTAAGTGCTAACGAAAGGAAATGAAATGTCAAATTTACCCCTCTAAACCCATCTACTGCTACTAGGATCAGGCTCGACGAAGGCGAAACTGATGATGCCACACCGCTGGAGAAGACGAAACTGATGATGCCACCACCGACGCATCAAAGAGACTAAGAACGCTTGGCGAAGGAGCAAGAGGAGATACTAAGCGCCAACTGTGGTGACAAATCTGCTAGGAACTTCACCGGAAAAGAAATGAAGAAGGCAGCTAATAAGTTCTCTAAGGACCGGTTGCTTGGCGTCGTTGGCTATGGAGAGGTCTACAAGGGTGTCCTCGAGGATGGCACCATCGTTGCCATCAAGTGCGCCAAGCTCGGAACACCAAGGGTACAAATCAGGTGAACCATCATAGCCCGTTTGACTACTTGGATGCTGTGTTGAGCTAGAACAACCCCTCATGGTCTATGAATACATCCCCAACGGGACCCTTTATGAGCATCTACATGGTCTTCATCCTGGCGGGCAGTCAAAGCTCACCTGGCACCGGCAGCTCAACATTGTTCTTTCTGTTTTTCTCAATAAAACAAGGGCTCCACTCCTTTCTCTTTTGTTTTTAATGTTAATTCAGGGGCGGAGCTCCATTCTTCTTTTTCTTCTTCTTTATGTACAACTTGCACAAAAACAGGGGCTCTGTCTGTGAATGCCACCACCTCTTGGCTCTAGCAGCTAGCCAAAGCCCATATTTGCTCTTTTGGTTTTTCTCAATAAAACAGGGGCTCCACCCTTTCACTTTTATTTTTGATGTGCATGGGTCTTGTTTGCCTTGCTATTTCGCTTTATCACATTTTTTTCCCTTAACGAGACCAATTTTGTTGCTTTTTCTTTTTCTTTTTCTTTTGAAGGCAAGTGTCCCTTTAACTGAAGTAATTTGTATTTCACAGATTACATTCAATTTGGCAGTGAAGCAGCTAATGAGTTTTGATCTAGGGGAATGGACTGAGAGCTTGAGAAAGGCGTACCTTCTCCTCATCGAGGGCTTCTTCTCCGTTCCCTAGTGATGCCATCCTAAATTGAAATCAATTTCAATTTGAGAAAGGAGTACCTTCTCCTCATTGAGGGCTTCTTCTCCGTTCCCTAGTGATATCGTCCTAATTTCAGGTAACCATCTATTCTAACTTGGTCTGCCCCCCTTAGCCTCTCAACTCAAGCACAATCTCTAATACAATTTGACTCTCAAGAATAAAAAATTTGAAATTTTAATTTATTACAATGGTTGAACATAGAGCCAAAACCGACCCAAACCGATCCAACCCGACTCAAACCGATCAGGTCGGTTTTGCTTAACACAGGGTCGATTTCGATTTCAATTTTAGGTAACCCGACTAGGTCAAAGTTCATTAGCGCTCATTAGCTTAAAGGGACAATCACTAGGGAATGTAGTTCATTGGGCTACTGTAAAGAGGATTCTTCGATACCTTAAAGGGACAATCACGTATCGTTTGCTTCTTCAACCATGCCCTACATTCTTTCTTGTTGCTTACTCTGATGCTAATTGGGGTAGTTGTCTCATGGATCGCTGCTCTTACAGTGGTTATTGTGTGTTTCTTGGTTTTAATTTAATTTCTTGGAGCTCCAAAAAACAACCCATAGTGGCTCGCTCTAGTAATGAGTCGAAATATTGCAGCTTAGCCTCCGCGGCTACTGAGGTTTTGTGGCTTCATATGCTTCTCCAAGAAATGAATATCTTTCTCTCTCTCCAACTCCTTTGATATGGTGTGACAAGAAATCAATTGTCTCTCTCTCTCTCTCTCTTATTACTCTCATATTAAACAATCAATTATTTAAATATTCTATCTCATGTATTTAATAATTATCTCATAATTAAAACTATCCAATCAAAGAATTTACTGAAAAATATTTTATATTTATTTTGGAAACTATTTAATATTTTAATAATTATTTTGTAATTATCCATTATTATAATTTAAATAAAAAACTTATTAAATAACCCTTTATTTAAACATTCTATTTCAATTATTTAATATTTACAAATACTCAATCAAATAATCTACCAAAAATTATTTAATAATTATTTTGGGAAAATCATATTTTACAAATTAATAAATAATTATTAAAAGTTCCAAAAAATAATCTACCAAAACATAATAAATAGTCCATTATTTAATAACTTTCACATAATTAATAAATTTCCAAAATTTCATCCAATTGTTTCTTTAATTTTAAATAACTGTAATTAAATTAATTATTTTAATTTAACAATTATTGATTATATTTTTGTAATTAATTATTTATTGCTAAGTGTAATATTATAATCAGTGTAATTTACTGTAATTTTTATTAGATAATGTACTTACTGGTTTATATATTATATTTTCAGAAACCCTTTTATTACTTTTCATTGGACAATAAAAGAAAATTTAAAACAATCTTGGAAAATATTGGAAATTTTATTACTATAGTTAATAACCAAATGCAGATGGGGAAATAAAATATTATAATGTTAGAAAAGGAAATTATTGATTAATTTATATTGGAAAATAAAAGATAAATTAGTGTAATTCTGTAAGTAATCTATTTAATAAAAACAAATATTTAAAATAATTTTCAATAAATCTCCTTAATTACATAAATGTAATAAATTTTATAAAAAATTTCGTAAAGCTATATTTTCTTAAAATTGCATTTTGAAAAAAGATATATTATTGTACTTTTGCAAAAAATTGGTAACTTTATTTATATGTAGTAAATAATTATTAAAAATTATTGGAATGTTTTGGAAATTTTAGGAAAATTTATTACATTTGGTAGATTTTGGAAAATTATTGAAAATTTGTGTAAATTTATTGTAAATTATTGAAAATTATTAAAGATAAATGAGTGTGGAAAAAGAAAAATTATAATTTGAACAAAAAATTAGATAAATTATTTTCGTTTTAAAGATAGATCAGTATAATATTGGAAAAGAAATTATCGATTAGCTTATATTAAAAAATATAAGATAAATTAGTATAAGTCTGTAAGCAAACCATTTAAAAAGAAAATAATTTATTTAATAACAATTTAAAAATAAATTTCAATCATTTTTCAAAATTATACAAATGCAATAAATTTTTCAATCCAAAATTTTCATAAAATTATCTTTTTGAAAATTAAAGATAATTTAATGTATTTTTGGATATTTACCATGTGTGTGGTAGCAAATATATTCTTTATACATTTTTTGTCATCAAATTGGACATTGGATTTTTCCATGCATTGCAGGGGTCCCCACTAGTCACTTTTCTACAACAAAATGTAAATGAATCAAATTCAAACCCATCTTTACAACTATCAAATATCGAATCAAATTGGGATCACTCATTTCTTATTGCATTGGATGCAGACAAACCCCTATCTAATTTCATATAATCAGTTTATAGCCGTAAATCTACTAAGCCTCAAATAATTAGGTTGGCTCTGGGGACTAGCTAATACTTACAAAACCTATGGCTTAATTAGGTCCAGACTTGTGTGTTTTTTTGAGGCTGGATCCGGGTCTACCCCGACCAAGATCCTAACCCAATCCCTTGGCAACAGTTCTATGTTAGGAGAGAGGAATTATATGACATTTGAAAAGTTTTTTTTTTTTTCAGTAACATTTTGAAAAGAAAAAAAGTGATCCATTTCCATGGGAGGGGGTTATGTGGAAGGACTCTCCGATTAGGAATGAGAGGACACCATTTACAAGAAATGGAGATAAATAGACCATCCAATTAATTCCATCCAATTAATCCATTTCCAGTCAAGATAAATCTTCCTAATAACCTGAGCCTAAAGTTAATATAAAAGCAATGTCGATCGAATCACACACTTCCAGTCTTCTCCGAATCAATCATTCATGGCACCAAATCCATTGCCCTTGGATGAGTGGTTGTTCATTATTACAGGGACCAATTAGTTGGACATTTATTATTTTTATTGATTTCATATTATTACAGGGCCTAGGTCATTTTCAATTAGTTGGACATTTATTATTACAGGGCCTAAGTCATTTTCAATTAGGGTTCAACTAAGCTATGGGCATCAATGAATACGACTAGGTCCTTTCTCGGTGCATTAAGCGACAAGATGATCCTAGTTGTGATGGTGGCCGGCTCTATTTTTCACACCACTTTTATTCTCTATGACACGTGCAACTACAATGTAAGTATATAGAATGGATGAAACTTAAAAGATAATTATAATTATTCTTATTATTTTTAGGAAATTTATATTAATGTTTACTACTTTTACTAATTTTATCATTTTAAATGAAATTGAAACGATTTTAAATTAATAAAAAATAATTTGAAAAGTAATTAATAACATTTTTATGTTTATTGATAATTTTGTATTAATGCATATTAAATTTTATTATTATTATTTTTTTTAAAAATGTCCAAAGGCTGATCCATTCAACAATTATTCAATAACATCAGATTTCAAAGAAGGAATCAGAAAAATTATCATCTTAATTAGTTAGTTAACTAATTGAGTTATGAATTAAGCTATCAGTTGTTAATTAATTAAGTTAATAAGTTGATTTTTAATATTTTCCCATCCCCGTCCCCGTTGGGGGGAAATCATCTCCATCCTCACCAGGTCCCTGCAAGAATTAGGGAAATGAGGAAAATTGCTATCCTTAATCCCACATCCTTTTAATTTGTTGTCTTATTAGTGATAGTGGCTTCTCTTGGATAGTTCCATTGGCTCTAGTTAGTGTCGTGTATATATATATATATATATATATTTATAAGTAAAAGAATAAACTTTCACTAAAAAAACAGATTGAGGCTGCTTCAGTAAACAAACTTTGAATCCAAACCTTTAGCTACGTAAGCAAGTTCATGAGCAGCCCACTCATTGTCGTACTTGTCAATTTAAAAAACAAAAATGTAATGGCGTGGCAAGGGGAAAGGTAAGTACACCGGTAAAAGGACGATCATCATGGTCTAGGTCAAGATTTTATAGGGTATCAACATCATTAAGGCCTGCTTGGACCTAGCCTGACCCATAGCTCGGGCCTGATATTACATGTTTGGGCCCAGTCCTGGGTTGGACCAAGTTGGACATCCAAGCTAGCCCATATGAACATATGTTTTAAAACTAAAATTTAATTTAACTTTATGTTCATATTTACAAAAAAAGTCTTCGACAATGATGCTGTTAAGACATGGATACTAGAGAAACCTAGAGGCACTCAACTGGTATCATAGAAAAAGTTGCTAATCAGGTGGTGCTTTTCATAATTCATGGGGGTGTTTCGATTGGTCAAGACTCTTCCAATACCATATTTTTCTGGTATCATTGATTTTTCCTACAAAAAAATATATTTAAAAGTCATTTGTGTATATATTAATATATAATACTATTTATACATGCCATGCATACTACATTTATGTAAATATATATTTACTAAAATATAATACCATCTGGGTAAGATACTACATTTTTACCACAAAAATGTAAATTTATATATATCTAAGACGTAAGATATAATACTATAAGCTTATGGCAAGCTCAAAGAATGAGTCACCATCTATATTTTAGAGGATATGGCCCTTATCTTAGTCACGAAGAAAATGACTTTGTTTTTGGAATAGGGACTTCATTTCCCATGGGAAGGGGCACTCGACCAAAGATTTTATATTTAAATAGATTAGGAGAATGAAGGTATTAGGCACTCCTCTCTCCAAGTTTCTGTAACAACCCAAAAATGAAGGTATTAGGCACTCCTTCCTCCACACCCCTACTCTTAAGGAGGCTTACCCCTCCTTATGTTTGGGGTTGATCATTACCAATGATGAGTCTATACATGCATTTTTTTTTTCAGTTGAAGTGACTCCCTTATGTAAATAAGTGACAACTCATCTTTTTCATCAATTTCTATTTATCAACCCCAAAAGGTTACATAAGAAACTCGAATGGTACCCAACACAACTAAATAATGCAGCATAGTAATTTTCAATGCAAGATAGAAAGAAAGAAATAAAAAGTACAGACCATGGGAGAAACTTGGCTAGCAATATAGCAAGCCATTCAAGTCTATCTTGTGACATCCATCGTGAATCACAACAGTTGGACTGAGTTTCTTTCTTTTTCTTCTTTCTGTTATTGGTAATTGAAATATCAACATAGGACTACTTTCAATCTGATCACAAATCCCCAACCTCAATGAGTACTCGATAATTATACAAGGGATTCCACCGACTACAAATAGGTCTTTTTGCATAGAAACAAGGTGGATCTAATGTGATGTTATGGGCTGATTTTGCTGATTTGGGTGTGCATTGGAAGGTGAGTTGGTAAGATGGCAAGTGCTAGGTCCTCCGAGAAATACATGTATGGCATGAGTCTTCACCATCTATTATACATACCTGCATATCCAGCATATATACATGTAGAATATAAAAAAAATTAACATTGTGATTTGAGAAAAAAATATGATTTGCTTTGAGAAAATATAGTCAAAGGTTGAAGATTTGTAGATAAGATAGCCATTGTGTTACCAATGAGAAATGGTGGACCCAAGGCATGTATGAATAATGAATGGGACATGGCCCATCTAGAAGCATGTTCAATCCTGAATTTGGTTTCTATTGGTTCTTGTCTAAAAAATCAAAAGAGGAAACTAACACTTGAGTAGATGTTAACCAGATTTGATACCAATCCATGTTCTATGATCAGGCATAGAAGGTTGGACATGAACCCCACTTAGGAGTCTCAACAATTGTGAATAGGCATCCACCTCCCAATTGTTCAGGTTGCACCTGAACTGAGGACACCGGGAGATGTCTGCCTCTGAAAATCAAAACAATCTCAAATAGTAACACCCTTATTGGTCATATGTGTCAAACTTTTGGCTTAAATCTGTTGATCTTGCATTGTACTGTGTGCTTACCTGTTAAAGTAGTGAATAGAAAAGAATAACCTTCCCCTTATCTTTAAAGAGATGACAATTCTTAGATTCTTTGCAAAAGGGTTCAGATTTTATAGTTATTAGCCTAATTTAGAATAACCTACCCCTTACCTAACCCAAAATTCTTTGCTATTGCTATATAATTTTGATACTTGTTAATATTAAAATGCTCTTTCATGGTTTTCATATTGATGTTTAAAAAAAACTTGTTTTCTGAATCAGCAGAGATCGTGAACCAATCTGTTGCACTATCCATTGAAACTGGATATGTCTATGTTTCTTTATCAATCTGATAATTTTCCAATGATCATGTAGTGTAAATTTTGCATGAGGAAGAATAATCATTTTATGGATAATTTCCAACCTTCTCTCTTGCTTCTATACACACTTCCAATCCTGAATTGCATTTTTCTGCTTAATAATAAGATAACTTCTTTAAGTCTATTGTGTCCATAATGTGATTGGTTACATGTGTCGGTGGATTTAGTTCATCTATCAATAACACTACAACATCTTTCTCCATTTCCTTATTCATGTTAAGGTCATGCTTACCACAATCTGTACAAGAGGGTAGGAAAATATGATGCAACAAAGCATAGCTTGAAAGTAGGATAGGCACACCCTGATGCATGCATATAATGTTGGAAGGTTTGGAAACATGTTATCATCGTTCCAACCAGCCCATAGGAAGGTTCTCATCTTCTTTTCTAGTTGCTTTGCATCTGAAAAGGGATTTGAAGTAGTGATAAATAATAAATTTGGAAGGGATGATAAGACACTTGTTATCATGTGAACCTCTAAAGGGAGTTTATTTGAGGTTAGCAAGCTCCCTTGAGAAGGTGAAGAATGTTAAGATTTTATAGCAAGTGTAGGGGGTCTTCTCCAACCTGAATTGCTTTCTTTGTTGCCCATCTTGATTTTGATTCCCTTGGATTTTTTTCTAGGGTAATTCTTGGATGCACTTGGATCTCACACGGCATGGGTTAAATCAATGGTAAGTGTAAATGCATATAAACCTCTTACATTATTTAATTTATATAGCTAATTATTTATATCAACGCTTATGTATTCAATTTTGAACTTGACAGACCGAAATTATGATCCAAATTGAAGGTCTTGAGTATAATGCACGTGCATATAAGCTAATGTTTAGATGCAATGAGGATAATTTCGTTAATTATGTTTTCTTTTTTGGTGATGAAAAAAAATTATTAAATGTGTATATTGAACAAATACTACTATAGATATTTTGTATAAATTTGTACAGGTTTTATCATACAAGATCAGGTGAAATTAATTATTTTTGTAATGGCATTCCTTTAAAATTTAAATGAGAAATAAACTTGTAGCAACGATTTTATCACACCGTTGCTAAAAGTGCCATACAACAACAATTTTATAATGGTTATATTTTGTAACGACCATTCTACGACATCGGTTTTTGACCATGACCGTTGCTATAAGAATTTTATAGCAACCATTAATGCAAAAAACTGTGACAATACAAAAGAATAGCTAATACTTGTAGCGATAGTTTTACCTAAAACCGTTGCTATTTCTACTTATTCATCAATAAACCATATTCTATAGCCACGACTAAAACCGTTGCTATAGCAATTTGTAGCAATGGTATAAAATAAACCTATTGCAATAAAATTTTTAATTAGCAATGGTTAAAATCATGGTTATACGTACATTTATAGCCATGATGTACAATATCCGTGGCTATAGGTTTTAGCCACGCCAATATCCGCCACCGACAAAAAAACGTGGCTAAATCGTTGCTATAGCCTTTAGTAACAGTTTTTTGTATCTTTTTGCAACGGTTTTGTTCATTGCTAAAGCTGATTTATCAATTACCAAGAAACTCACATACTTGTTCAAATCAGCTTGGCTGATAGAGTGCATTAAGGAACACATCATGGTTTTGGAATTCTTTGAGCATTCATGCATTTAGTGCCCTCCACAACTGGTATTCTGTTACTTGACCTTGAGGATCAACCATCCAAAACCAAATTCTATTGCTAAGGTAAGAATCATGCAACATATAAATAGATGGTTAAAGATTTTTTGTTTTTGAAAAATTATAGTTATTAATGTGATGATTTTTTTGCTTTTTGTTATATTATTATTTTTCTTGCAGGTTGTAGAAGAAAAAAAAATGTAGATGGTGTCGAGTTTAACTACTTCTCTTCTTTTCTTAGAGTAGGAAGTGAATTGCTTTTTGTATTCTTTATTCCATGTGTTTTTATAAATGGATTGTTATATTTTTTAATTTGTATCAAATAATATGAAATAATATTTATAAACAATCAATATCTTTCAATAGATATGTCAATGAATTGTTTAAATAAAAATTTAAATGTTTTTATATAGATCTACATAAGCTTTACATATGATAAAATAGTTTTTTAAAATACAAATAAATGATCTTTAGAGACGGTCACAAGTGCTACTAAAAGCATAACTAAGATTCTTGAAATTATTTTTAGAGGCAAATAAATTTGCCTCAATAAATTTAATTAAAATACCTCTAAAAATATACATTCGGTGGCATTTATACATGCGTCTATATAACGATTTTGGCAATAATTTTTTAGAGACATGATTATGTGATTCAATATCTTATTTTTGGAGGCACTTATCAGATGTGTCTCTAATTATTAGTCAAGTACCTCTATAACATTTAGACGCTATGCTTTTAGAGGCAATCACCTAAATGCCTCTTATTCTAACATTTAGTGCATGATGTGATTCTAGACCATCAAAACCACCGCCCACTTTAGATCAATAGTTCAAATTAAGAAATCCCAAATATTTGTAGAAGGTGGTTTTCCATGCACACACTTCCCAACACACTCGTGACCTTTGGCATTTGGAAGACCTCGTGACTTAGTGATAATGCCATTAATTAATTTCTTGCTTGTGTATCTTCATTGGTTGAAGAATTGGGAGATGGACAATCATCTTCATCTATTTATTTGTTTTTGAGAGTGTAGTAAAAAAAGGGTATGTGAACTGTTAAAAACTCTCTCGAGTGTGTAATCCGTGTAAATTGCTATGCGAAGGCTATCCTCAATGTTTTGCTATAGAGAGGAGAAGACACTATATCTTCTTGTTGTAATCCCACCTTTGAAACATATGCCCCGTTCGCTTTTCGGTAAACCACTTACCCGGGTACGTCTTTCCTGGGGAACACTTACCAAAATAATTACATTTACCCATATTCTTTTATTTCCCATGTAAATAAGGCAATGACCATCTTAACCATAAAAATTCTATTATTAAACGACACATTTTTTTTGTCCCATCCAAGTATTGGCAACTTTCACTTAAATGAGAAAGTTAATTTGCCAACCTATGAGATACCTAAGAAAATAAACTTTCATTGGTCCCCACAAAAATCTGAAAAATGAACATATGTTTCTTGGTCAATGGGAATCAAAATCCTATTGACTAACTTTCCCCCCTCTCAAAATTAATCCAAAAAAAGAAGGCCCCCATAGTGGAAAGTTTTCTTGGACCAATGTCTTGTGGCTTTTACCTATCTTTCTGAAGGGTTTTTCACATTAGGAATTGTATGTGCTTCTTTTAGCTTGTTTAGGGTTTCTTGCCTTTGTTTCACTTTATATTTTCTCTCAATCTCACCTTGCGTATTTCACAACTTGGGCATCACACCCTTTCAACAAATTTGAATGAATTTAAGAATATTCCAAATAAAATAGATATCATAAATAGCTTATATGGACAATATAGACAAACTGCTTCTTTTGCTTATAAAATGTCCCTTCTAATGCACGAAATCTATTCATTATAAAAATTAGTTCCTATTGTAATATTGTGTAACAATTTAGTTACATCCCATTGACCATTCGTTATGTACATTCTAGTCTTTAAAAACCGGATGTGCCCAGGCACGCTATTTTTATTTAGTTCTTGTAATTTTCTTGCTATATTTGAAATGGCCGTTGTAGCTGGCTATGATAAATTGAATAATCATGCTTATGATAAATCAATTGTCTCTGTTAATAAAAAGATATAATAAATGTTTCAACATGTGATAAAAGAGATTGTTCTCTACTTGAATATATAACGTACTATTTAAAAGTCATAAACATAAAAAAAAAGCATGAAGAAATGAAGCATTAACATATATAGAACAACATGATTGATTTGACAAACCATTTCACCGAGGAAAATTCGTTGACAAAATCATATCATTCTGCAAACTATATTGCCCAGATGCATCACCAAAGGATTGGTTTGTTTCTATAAGATAGAAATCTGATGATTCACAAAGTGAGTTTGAACTCGCTTCTTGTTTTGTTTGAACCCCTGAGTGTTTCCTTAACCCTCTTAATCCTCCTAGCTCCTCCGCCACTTCTTTCATAGTGGGCCTTTCTTCACCCTTCACATTAAGGCATCTCTTTGCAAGTTCTGCAACCGCCACAAGTTGTTCAATAATTTCATCATTCACAACTCGATTATCAATGATTTGGAAGAGTTGATTGTCTTCCATCAAGGAAATAAAATATGTAGCTAGGTTTCTTTGTTCCTCTACTTTTTCAAAAGAAACTGGCCTTTCCCCTGTTAAGATCTCTGCGAGGACTACTCCAAAGCTGTAAACATCACTTTTCTCTGTCAATCTACTGGTATAAAAGTACTCTGGGTCCAAATACCCTAAGGTCCCTTGAACCAGTGTAGTGACTTGAGTTTGATCAACAGGAAGTAATCGGGAAGTTCCAAAGTCAGAGACTTTTGCTGTATAATTACCATCTAATAGTATATTTGCTGATTTGAGATCTCTGTGAACAATCGGTGTAGAAGCTGCAGAGTGTAGATAGGCAACTGCACTAGCAGTCTCCGTGACGATCCTAACGCGATCTTCCCAAGAAAGCAAGGAGCTGTAGTTCTTTTTATTGATATGCTGGTAAAGGGTTCCATTTGAGACATATTCGTACACTAACAAAGGAACTTCAGTCTCTAGACAACATCCCAAGAGCTTCACAACGTTTCGATGGTTAACTTGGCTAAGAATAACAACCTCGTTAATAAATTGCTCAATTTGGCTCTCATCCACTATTTTAGATTTTTTAATGGCTACTACTCGTTGATCAGGTAGAATGCCTTTATATACTATACCTTGACCACCTCGACCAAGGATGCAATTTTCATCATAATTCTTTGTTGCAAACTCTAGTTCTGGAGCTGTAAAGATCCTTAGAGCCTCATAACCAACTTCATGTGAAGATAATTGTTGCCGTAAAAGCAAACCACCATTTTTCTCAAAGAACTTCTCTCTTAACTTCACGAGTCTTCTTTTGGTTATGATAAAGTGTAGCCATGAAATGCTGACGAGTAAAAGTAAAATCCCAAGGCTTACACCTGCATGGGGTATATCAAGATATTACTTGGAAGAAATGTTATAAAAGTAGGAAAAAAGTATGCATATATAGAATAATCATTATTATATTATATTTCAGAAAGATTTAGGTCTTTTGAGTAGACTAATAGAAATTCCTAGCATGACTGATATATAAGCCAGAGATTCTGCTTTGTGGATGTCCATAATTAATTCCTTACTTATCTTTTTTCTTTTTTGTCCTTTGCATGAACTCGTATAATTTTTTGGTAGCTAATGCCACAGTATTACATTTTTTAATGACATATTACATCGAATACAAACAAAATAGATGCCAGTTTGTTTTTCTTATCTCATTCCCAACTATCCCTAACTCATTATTCTTAATTTATTAATAACAAAATACCAGTATAGATATATTAAATGTTGCACCTTGTTAATAAAGTGGGACACGTACGATTTAACTGTATTCTAACGCATAACATAAGGGCTTCATGGCTAATAAAAATCTGAGTATTTTGCCTAGTGCCTAATGAAGGACAGGGTAGACTGATGTGAAACCTGCAACTATATCAAGATGCAAACACAAACAGCTAAATCATTCTTTGTTTGGTTTATATCAAGCCTCTAACCTTGATGCAAAGTACAAAAAACAACAAAATTCAAGGCACATGTATAAAATAACAGGATGGAAATTAAATTAAATATGATTTGAAACTCAATAAGGAGATTACCTAGAGTGACCTTAATTAATTGAAAGGCCTTGTTCTTTTTAGTGCAACCATTTCCATCTTTTCTGCCATCTCCATAACTATCCTTCGGACAAGAGCAATAATAAGATCCATTTGTGTTAGTACAGATACCTTCACAAATATTCTTCCCTGGTTCCTCGCACTCATTTACATCTGGTAAATATATAACAAGATAAAATATTACCTTAAGCATTATATGTATCATAAATTGAAAATAAAGTCGAAATGTAACTCACTTTTTTAATAGAAATTTAACTCACTTGTTTAGACCACATTTTCATATTGGGTATTGAATTTGATGATATTTCAATTCAGTCATCAGCTAATTGAAGGAGAGCATGGGTTGATTCGGTTCAGTTCTAAGGCAAATTGGACCCATTTTTGGAACCAGAACTTATCCTGTCAATATCTGTCCCAAGGTTGTTTTCTGGCCTTGGTAATTTCGAGGTTGGTTCCAGTTCTACCCATGGGAAATGTTCCTTATAATAATAATAATAATAATTATTTAAAAACGTTTAGACTTCAATTTCAATGATGATAATATAATTTATAGTTCAAAATGTATCATTATGATTAAAATTTGATAAATATTATTGTCACGAACCCAATGGATTAACCGGTTTACTCCAACAGATAATAATAATAGTAATTATTATTATTATTATTAATTTATTATTATTATTAAAAAATCATAAAAACTTTTAGACTTCAGTTTCAATGATGATAATATAATATATAGTTCAAAATGTGTCATTATGTTTAAAATTTTATAAATATTGTCACGAGCCCAATGGATTAACCGGTTCACTCCAACTGATTTTCACATCAGCCTGGTGCATTCATGGGCATAGTTGGACTTCAGAGGACTTCTTCTCTTACTTTGGTTTGATGTTAGAGTGTTTTACGTAAATTTCCTAGAGAATAGCTCTAGTTTCTGAGAATAAGGAAAGGATTCTACACTAGTTGAACTTTCGTTGGTTTTTCTCATTATTTTTCTCGAAGTACTTAGTAATCACTTTATGTTCTTCTCTGAAGTAGTTGAACTGATCAACGATCTTTCAAGTTCCAAAAACACTTGAATTGGAGGGTGGGTTTCGTCAAACTGATCAATTATCCTTTCTGAAAAAGAAAAATAGGGAAGAAGAATACTTCTCCTTCACTAGCGGTAAAGACTAGCTTTGGCTCATGACAAATTAGTATTAAAGACATATATGGATCCTAACTATGAGAAACATTTCTCTTAGATTGAGGGATGCGTTAGATTCTTAGTGTCTATCCATGAATAGTTAATGAAGAAGATGAACTGGCTGAGAGTACTAATGATGTGATCTTGGCCTTACGTGTTTTGATAATAACAAGTTCATTGAAAGTATTAATGATGTGGCTAAGTATGCAGCCATTTTATGTAATCATGTAAATGTAAGAAATCCACTAAAGATGAAGTGGAACTTCTACCTAATCAATTGCCTAAGCTTCATGGTCTCATCACCACCATCAACTTTCTCTAGTGATGATGATCCAACAACATTTAAACATGACAAGGCTACTAAAAGAACTAGAAGATTTGGATTTATTCAAATGGCTATCTTCTAGAATAACTCTTCAAGGAGAAAGGCAACCTTAGAGACCAATGGATAGAATAGTTTTGGTTGCTAGGCTTTCCTAGACTTCAATAAGTAATTATAATCTTAAAAATATATTTTGAAATCCAATGGAAGAGATTCCAAACCTTAGGATAAATTTTCCAAGGTTTTTAAGTGTAGGGTAGTTTGTTAGGAAAGATTGTCCAAGTTCTATAGTGTAGTTGATTACTTAGAAATATATAGATGTCATTTGGCAGGCCTTTTTCAAAAGATCTTCTGGTAGATTTGGAAGCCAAAAGACAATGTGAGTTTTTGCACTTACATCTTAGAAGCTTGAATACTATTTGGTTAAGGCACATCTTTCCACATGTTTTTCCATGAGAATATGAATTGAAAAAAGGTGAAAAGCTTCATTTGGAGCTTCCAAAAAATAGTCCAAAATAGGTTTCCCACATCTTTTTGAGGCAAAGTTTGGTGTCTAGATCTTCTTCCAACCAAATAGGAAAAGACAAAAACTTGGGCTACTAGTCTTCTAAATAGCCGATAACACAATGTATGAGGGTGGCCTTACATAAGTACACAATTCGACCAACCCAGGGATTGAATTTAAGTGTTAATTAAATTTAAGTGTTAATCATTTTTCCACAATAACAAAATTAATGTGCACAACTCAGGGATGAAATATCCTAGAAACCAAACGTGAATCCAATTAAGCATGTCCTTGAATAAGATTAAACATGAGCATAATAAGTGAACATTCTAGAAAAGAAAATGAATCCACTAAGCACATTCAAGGATGAAAATAAACATGTGATTTAAATGACTAAAACAAAAGGGTGAAATTAGAAATAACAATTAACAAGAAAATTCTAAAATGATGGAAAGTTAGCTCACCTAAAATCTATAAATAGGGGCCCTCATGCCCATCTTGGGATCTTGGAAGCACTCTTGCTCCATCATCTTGATTTTAACCCATTTTCTCTCTTTCTTCTTCATCCATATGGGTGTTTTTCCATCTTCTATGCAATCACGTACTGTTTTCTCTCTTATCACTAGAATTCCAACTCTTGTGAATTACATTGGCCCAATCCCTCACCGGAGGATATATAGGCAGCCCCTCCAGGGGTCTAACCACTACTTTCTCTTCCTACCTTTTTCTCTCTTCTTCGTTCCGCAAAAGCTAATTTGGTTGCCTCTCTCATTGTTATTTATACTTAAGGGTAAAATATAACCCCCCGAGTTTTCTAACAATCTTATGAAATCTATGGTTCCCACTTGCTAATCACCTAAAAGGAAACTAGAAAATGAAAAGAAAAAAGTAAGAAAGAAAGAAAATGAAGAAGAAAGAGAGAGAAAGAAGAAAAAAAGAGATGGGAAATTAAGAAAATGTGAAAAATAAATAAAATAGAACAAAAGGAGAAAAAATGAATGATGATTGGTTAGCTCAATTGAGACAGAGAAGTGGAAAAAATAGGGATAGGAGAGTGGTTTGCTTCGGTTACCACTTCAAGGGTAAATCTAGTACTTTAAGACAATTAATGTATTACGTTAGGGTTTTCGGCCAGAAAAACTAATAAGTGTTAGGGAGGTATATGCACCATTTTTCAAAACTATAGGGGAGGATTCTGTTCATATCAAAACATAGGGGAGATTTATAAGATTGCTAGAAAACTCAATGGAGGTTTTGTATTTTACCCTATACTGTAAGTAAAACATAAGTATAATGACTGGTATACCCTTACAAGGTGGTTAACATAAAAAAAAAACAATAAAGAAGACAAAAATGGGTAGATTAAATACTTCCGAGAAATGGTTGTTAAATTACTTAAATAGTAAAAGGGGTCCCTTAGAACCATTTAATAAACATCTCCATGAAGTCTCTAGACTGGTTCCCATTTGCCTGTCACCTAAAAAGAAACTAGAAAATTAAAAGAAAAAAGTAAGAAAGAAAGAAAATGAAGAAGAAAGAGAGAGAAAGAAGAATAAAAGAGATGGGAAATTAAGAAAATGTGAAAAATAAATAAAACAGAACAAAAGGAGAGAAATTGAGTGATGATTGGTTAGCTCAATTAAGACAGAGAGGTGGAAAAAATAGGAGTAGGAGAGTAGTTTACTTCGGTTACCACTTCAAGGGTAAATCTGATATTTTAAGAACATTAATGTATTACATCAGGGTTTTGGGCTAGAAAAACTAATAAGAGTTAGGGAGGTATATGCACCATTTTCAAAACTATAAGGGAGGATTCTATTCATATCAAAACACAAGGGAGATTTATAAGATTGTTAGAAAACTCAGGGGATGTTTTGTATTTTACCCTATACTTTAAAGAAAACATGTATAATGACTAATATGCCCTTACAGGGTGGTTAACATAAAAACACAATAAAGAAAACAAAAATGGGTAGATTAAATAGTTGTGAGGAATGGTTGTTAAATTACTTAAATAGTAAAAGGATCGCTTAGAACCATTTAATAGGCATCTGCATGAAATCTCTAGACTATGGTTCCTATTTGCTTGTCACCTAAAACGAAACTAGAAAATTAAAAGAAAAAAGTAAGAAAGAAAGAAAATGAAGAAGAAGGGAGAGAAAGAAGAATAAAAGAGATGGGAAATTAAGAAAATGTGAAAAATAAATAAAACAAAACAAAAGGAGAAAAAATGAGTGATGATTGGTTAGCTCAATTGAGAGAGAGAAGTGGAAAAAATAGGGGTAGGAGAGTGGTTTTCTTCGGTTACCACTTCAAGGGTAAATCTGGTATTTTAAGAAAATTAATGTATTACGTTAGGGTTTTTGGCCAAAAAAAAACTAACAAGAATTAGGGACGTATATGCACCATTTTTCAATAGTATAAGGGAGGATCCTGTTCATATCAAAACATAGGGGAAATTTATAAGATTGTTAGAAAACTCGGGAGGTTTTTGTATTTTATCCTATACCGAAAGTAAAATATAAGTAAAATGATTGATATGCCTTTATAGGGTGGTTAACATAAAAACATAATAAAGAACACAAAAAACACTATCTAAAGACTCAAAATATATGCTATGGTCCCCATTCCTTGATGCAACAATGAGTGAATACATAATAGCTATGTGACATATGTTCCAGTTATTTTGTTATCTTTGTCAAAATAAATAAAAATAAAAAACAACACAAGATGAAAATGTAAAAGAGTCCCAACTCCCAACACGTTTAAGTTTTCCTTTTTCATTGTTTTTATTATTATTTTGACAAAAATAATAAAATAATGAATAATTTCTGTCTAATGAAACAAAAATGTTTGGATAAGAAACACATAAATTAAAACACGTGTCAGACCAGTTTGTACCTTTACATCAAAGGAAATAAAAAATAAAATTAAATAAAAGTAACAAGTAAATTCGTACCTTGGCATCCATTGGGGAGATAAGGATTCCCTTTATAACCTTTAAGACAATAACAAAGATATCCAAGTCCATTTGCGGAGTCATGACAGTGGGAGTTCCTCCCGCAAGCATAGTCTGTGGCTGTTCTTTGTGCATCCTTGCAAGTTTTGTTTCTAATTGCCCAGTCAAGTACTATCTCAGTTCTGATCCCAACGTTTATAAGGTATTCAACATTATTTCTTAAACTCCATAAGAAGAGTGCATTTGAACTGAACCATTCTTGGTCAGAAAGAAAAGCATAGCTACATTTGCTGATATTCCAGGCGTTGCTGGTTGTGTCGCTGTAGTTTTCAAGCCGTAGAAGAAATGTATCAAGATCCTTTGGTATTGCTGTCTGGCAGCATCCAATGCCATCACAAGATGACCCCGTAACTTGTGTAGCAGAAGGGCAAATTGAAATGCACCCACTCTGGACCTTCTCACCATTGGAATCAGACATGAGAGCAAGTGTGTTACAACCAATAGCCGTGAATTTATTTCTGGTGTTGGAGAATCTGTATACACTTGGCAATACGATGCCTATTCTGTACCCCTCTGAGAATTGGTCTTCTCCCAAGAAACAGTAAACAGCAGCCCACATGGAAAACTTCAGTTGGCCTTGAAGTGATATGTCCAAAATATATTTATTGCCATACTCTCTGAAATCATACCCATACATCTCCAGCTGAGGAGGGTCAGTGGCTTCGTTGCAAAACAACTTAAACTCATCTCTGAAACAAGTTGGATCATCTCCCACCAAGCCAAACGGATATGGGATGCTAACGCTCCCGCATTTATTCCGACACCCGGGCTTTGTATCTAACGATGACAACGCTGTAATTGCCATCATCGTTTTTTAGCTGCTGTTGTAACAGAAGCAAACCGAAGCGTTTCCCTAGTTTACTTTATGTTGTACCATATTACTACAATACTGGCGGGGACCCGTGCGGTGCACGGGAAAAGCGAAATACAATTTTTGATAAATTATTGTAATTTATTTAATTTTATGTAATTTATTTAGTTTTATCTTATTTGATAATTTGAAGTATTTATCATCCTAAGTTCTACTAATTTTTGGAATTTAGTGGTTATTTTTGCAATTTTATATTAATTTATGGTAATTTTTATTATATGCTAATTTCTTGGTAAATAGATACTAATGTGTTATATGCTAATTTCCTTTGATCTGTTACAACTCCGTGGTGCATTACAAATACCACTGAAAAAGTGGCGTGTACCCACTTTCTCGCAAATGATTCAATTTCGTGATATAATTTCTAAATGTGTACTTATTAACTTGGTTACCATGAGCCTAAATATACATGGTGCAACCCTCGGCATATTTTCTTTTTAAATTAATTTTCTCATAATCTTTGGCATGTATGTATTAAGGCCTTGTTATAAGTGAATTTATCCATTTTTTACTTTGGAAATAGGTATCACTTATTCGACTGATATCAAAAAAATTTACTTTTTTGATCTTTACATAAATCAGAAATAAAAATATAGAATTCTTAATCAATAGAAACCAAAATTCCATGGGAAAATGCCCAAGATAATTTATTTGAAAAATGTGAGTTTGTAAAACGGTTTGTTGACTAAAATCAATGATTTTGAAAAAAAAAAGAAACTGGTTCCGTTTTTTTCAGTCTGACCATTCAGTCTGATCCGATTTTGAAAACCACGAAAATATATGTCTGAAGATTTAAAAGACTTTAGACCAATTGGTTCAAACAAAATTCAAAGTAGATACAGTGCGATACGCCGATAGGGCATATCAGCCTGTAGTAGCTATTTTTCTAAGTTTTATTTATTTTTTTAAATATCAATTCAGATAGGTCGATTTAAGTACTGGTTACCCCGTTGAGCCAGACTCGATACAACTCTATAAAGATGTACCGGAAAGAGACAAATACAATATATATCGACTGATACGGGCCCATACATAACAATTTTTTAAACCTTTGGATTTAAGCAACATTCTTTACCTCATGGTGTGCCTGGGGATGCGGGTCTGCTTTGAAAAACCCAGGCCTCTACATCCTTATAATATATTCAAAACATAAAACAAATATTTTCAAAGATTTCAACCTTAAAATTATCAAATAGCTTCATTAGATAGATATGCTTTTTTCTTCTTTTGTCTTTTGTGCAGACAGATCTTGAAAAGCACAAAAGTTGCTTTCGATATTTTAGAGTTCAGATTTATTAAGCACAACTAAAGCATATTTTATAGCATATGTCTCATTTTGTAATTTCCCATTTAAAGTTGAAATAAAAGAAAACCATTTTAAAGCAAATTCATACCTTGGCACCCATCAGGGAGATAAGGATTTCCAGTATAACCTTCCATGCAGTGGCAATGATATCCGGTACTTTGATTGAAATTAGAGCAGTAAGTATTGTTTCCACATGCATAATTATCTCCTTTATCACATGTCTTCCTTTCAATGGACGAGCCAGTTGCTTCATGTAAAATAAATAAGTTTTCTCAAAATAATTTTCAATTAAATAAACGAAAATTTGTGTGGTTAGTATCATTTAGACAATACAACTGTATAAGCTAGATAAAGAATGGGCACTTCATTTCTTGTGTGTTTATTAGGACCAATGTTTTTAACCCGCCCTTGACTTTCAACAGTTAAACTGTCACGGATTAAGATTTTGGGTATGGTTTTCCTAAAATCCGGCTTTTGGTAAAACATCATTCGATTAGGGCATTCATTCATTGACTTGTTTAACTTAGGGTCCGTTTGGTTTATAGTTAGAATCGGAATCGAAAATCTTTAGAATCAGAATTGAATTGGTCCATTCCTATAGCCTGTTTGGTTCAAATAAGAATGAGAATGGAAATTAAAATCAGCAAGAATTGGATTTCATTTTCACAGGAGGGCAGGGAATAGCCATTCCCTCAAATGGGGGAATGCCATTCCAGTAGGAATGGAAATGGGATTCCGATTCTGCCCAACCAAACAATTGGAATCGAAATAGCCCATTCTAATTTTGATTCCAGACCCCTATTCCTGCAAACCAAACGGACACTAATGTATGAGTAGTATTGTTTAAACCATAATTTTGTTCTTAGCTATCCAATTGGGGTGATCTTTATATTGATTTGGAGTAATGTTTTGAATTTTACCTGTCTTAAGGAGCCAAATGTACATTTTGTTGATCCTATGTATTTCAATGATAACAAATCCATTGAGAGTGTGCTTATGAAACTATTCCCATTGAGCTAAAAATGATTAACAAATGTTAAATGAAACAAAGGCAATATGAAACATTGGGCTATTGTCAATCTTTGATGAATCTCTTTAGAAAAAAAAAGTCATAGGCTATGTTTGGTTCACTACTCTAGGCCTCATTTTTTTTAATTTTTTTCATTCTAAGCAAAAATGGACAAGAATTACTAACATTAGAGTGTTTGGTTAAAAAATTCTTCCCATGGGTTTCATTATTTTTAAAATGAAAAATCAACCTATAGTACAAAATTTGACACATCTTGCAACATGAAAAATAATCATGCCACATCTTGCTCATTGTTATTCTTTAAAGAAACTCAATATCATTGGTTGTTAATCACCATCTTAGGTTTACGAAACCACCAACATAATTGTTTATTGGTGGACTATCAGGAAAATTTATGTTGAAGGGCATTGGTCGCCGACCATCCATTGGAAAACATTTATGCGACTATTTTGGAGACCTAGGTTAGCGGTTTATGACTGCTAACACAATGTTGATTAAGAATAAAAATAAGCAACATTAGGCACTCACCACTTTGAAAAGAATTCATTTTTAAGACAAAAGTGTTTGGTTCACAGTAATATTTCCTCATTCTACTCATTTTCACCCATTCTTATCCATTTTAGAATTTTATCTTGGGTAGGAATGAAAACAAAAATGAGAATTGAACCAAATATGACCTTAGCTACCATTACATGAAAGAAGAAGAACAAAATTGAAGTCCAAGAATCTTTTACTATAATATATCTTGTCTTTGACTTATTATAATTCAAAAGCTTGGAGTGCATACAATAAGCTTAATGCTGACAAATCTTAGTAAACTAGAACCTTAGAGACTAATGGTTAAAATATGTCTAGTTCTTAGGTGTTCTTGAATTTAAAATTTTGCTTATTAGAAGCCTAAGGGATAAATTTTTGACAATTGAGAAGAATATATGCAAGGTTCTAAGGTTTTGACTAGTAAGGAGTCAACCGCCCAACATGATGAGCCAACTACCTTTGATAGTTGAGACATGTATTAAGAGGACAATGTTGATGAGTCGACTACTCATTCTAAAGAGTTGACCACCTAAAGTGTTGAGTTGACTACCCTTCATTGCAAAGAGTTGTGGTCAAGTCATTAGTTATCTAATAGAGTGGGATTAGTCAACTAATAGAGAAAAAAGAATGCCACCCATAACTAGTAGTGAACAAGTAGTGAAAATTTAACCTTTTGAAGGCTAAATGTTTAGTTACTTCATTTCATATGCCATATATATTTTAGGGATAAGTTAACATTGCTAAGAATGGCTTGAAGCAAACTCAATGACACTCTAGTAGTCATAAGGTCTTAACATCTATAAAATAATATTTGTGATGATCCTATGTGTTTTGATGATAACAAACTCATTGATAGTACTAAATGTATATCTAAGTATGCAGTTAACCTTTATTAAACTTCTCTATGTCAAAAATGTATTAAAGATAGAATGCCATAAAAGATGAAGTGGAAGCTTTGTGGTGTTGGTTGTTTGCAATTCAAATTTGTCAACACCACCACCACCACCACCATCATCATCATCATCATCATCATCATCATCGTCACTCATACAAGGAAAATCCAAGCAATTCAATCATCAAAACTAATGAAGAACTTAAATGTTCTTGAAGCTACTCAAAGAACACTTAAATGTTCTTGAAGCTACTCAAAGAACATTTGATTCAAATTCGGAATTACATTTAACAACATTACATCAAAACTAATGAAGAACTTAAATGTTCTTGAAGCTACTCAAACAACATTTTATGGTGCACTTACTAGATGCTTTATAGGATAGAACTCAGCGAATCAACCTTAGAAACCATAAACTCAAATATAAAAATCAAGAAAATACATGTGTATACACCTCTTTTTGTACCATTTAGTCTTTCTGCATCACTTCAAACTTCAAGCATGGTTCAACTAACCTCTCATATTCAATGAAGTATTAAATAGTGTTATTACCAAAAGTTAATAAATACCGTTAGTAAATTATCAAAAATTAATAAACATTGTTATTAATTAACTCATTAACAACATTTTATAGAAATTGAAAACTCTTTATCTAATTTCTATAAAATTCGGAATTACATTTAACAATTACAAAAAAGTATAAAATTTATTTATTGTTGTTATTATAATTAATAACCAAATACAAATGGGGGAACAAAATATTATAATGTTAGAAAATGAAATTATTAATTAATTTATATTGAAAAATAAAAGATAAATTATTTAATAATAATTTAAAATAATTCAATAAATCCACACAGTTATACAAATGTAATAAAATTTTCAAAAATATTCATAAAACTACATTTTTGTAAAATAAAATTTTTGAAATTAAAATATATAAAGTATTTGAAAGTTTATTTAAAATGCAATAAATAATTATTGAAAATTATTAGAATATTTTGGAAATTTTAGGAAAATTTATTACATTTGATAGATTTTGGAAAATCATTGAAAATTTATGTAATTCTCATTGCAAATTATTAAAGATAAATGACTATGGGAAATGGAAAACTATAATTTTAATAAATAATTACATAAGTTATTAAGAAAAAATTAGTATAATATGGGAAAAAGGAAATTATTGGCTAGTTTATATTAAAAATTATAAGATAGATTAGTTTAATTCTATAAGTATACTATTTAAAAAGAAAGTAAATTATTTAATAAAAATTTAAATAAATTTGAATATATTTTCAAAATTACACACGCACAATAAATTTTCTAAAATTTTTATGAAATTACATTTTTGAATATTAAAGACAATTTAGTGTACTTTTAGAAATTTACCATGTGGTTGATACTCAATACATCATTTTGATCATTTCTATCATCAAATTGAATATTGGGTTGACGAGGACAGTGTTTTCAAAACTGGATCAAACCAGATGGTTAGACCGAAAAAATTGGGAACCAAACACTGTTTTACCTCAAAACCGTTTTTTGTCCAAAAACTACTTATTTCATTAGTGAACCACTGACTTGAGTAGTAGAACCGTCAACCCAGATAACAGTTTTGGCCTTTTTTTGTTTTTCTAATTTTTTTGTTAAAATGGGTCATCATTCGACCTTAGAATGGTTCCGTATCCGAACTAATTTTAAAAACCTTGGATAGGGAGTGGGTGTCTTGCCTTGAGTTTGGCTTGGTGTGTGGCATGGCCTGGCCCAAGGCCCAACCCAATGGATCAGCCCAACCCATGACACAACATGGGCCTGTATGGGCTCAAGTCATGGGTCGTGTCGAACCGCCCCCCACCCCAAATTATCCTAGATGAGGGAGGCACGACCTGAGATGCCTCGTGGATTAGCATGGCACAACTCGCACTTTATGTAGGCCACATGTGGGTCGTGTCGTGCTAATCCAATACAACCCAATTTACACCTCTACTTAAACTTGCTCAATATTGGGGATGGGGTAGGGAAATTTGAGGATTCTCTATCGTTGATGCGGAGTGGGGTGCCTTGCCCCTGAACTCACTCGACATTGAGGAGTGGTTACCTTGCCCTGAACTTGCATGACATTGGAGACGGGGCAAGGATGGTGTGCCCTATTCTGAACTCACCCCGTTGTTATTCCTATATAATTGTTAATTGTTAGTGGAATTAATAAAAATGTTAACTTTTATAATTATTTTTATTTATTTAAAATTAATCAAAACTTCATTTGAAAATAATAAAAAGAACAAAAATTCTTATAATTACTACAAATTATTAATAAAACTAAATTTATTAAAAAATATTTATTTATATTCAAATAACAATAATTATTCTTTTATAAATCAACAGAAAATGAAAAATAAAATTATTAAGTCTTTCAGATTTTACCGTATGCACGGGTCCCTGCTAGTTAATTAGTAAAGAAAAGAAAAAAGATATAATGTACAGGGGAGGGGCTCAATGGAAGAAGCCTAAAGACAAGAGAATCCCGGAAAGAACTCAATTAACCAAACCGAATCCCAATTCAGTTCCAACAGGCCAAGCCAACACTTGTCCAACACAACAAACACATATCGCCCCAAAGAAGGAACCAGCAGATCAAAGCCGATAAAAGTAAAACGACAAAAAATCAGAAAACCAAAGGGCTTGTGCTTTTGAGTTTTGAAAGCACAAATCCTAAAACATATTCAAATGTAATTCTTGAATTGATCAATTAGTCATCTTTTCTTCTTAATTTAAAAATTCTTGATTTGTGGATTCATACCTTGACATCCATTCGGGAGATAAGGATTCCCATAGTAGCCTTCCATGCAATGGCAAAGATATCCACGACCATTTGTGGAATCAGCACAATAGGTGTTCTTTCCGCAAGCGTAACCACTCATTCTTGCTTGTGCTTCCTCGCATGTCAGATTTCTAATTGCCCAATCGAGTACAAATGGACTTCTGATCCCAGTTTGTAGTAGGTACTCCATATTGTTTCTCATATTCCAAAGGTCAGACACATGTGAAGTTATCCAATCCTGGTCCGATAATAGGGAAAGCACGCATCTGCTGATATTCCAAGTATAGATGAAGCTGTCAGAACTCAGTATGTAGGAATAGAAGGAATTGATATCCTTCGGTATTGAGGTCTGGCAGCATCCAAGACCAGCGCAAGGTAAACTCGTCACTTTGGTGTCGTGCACACACTCTGAAATGCAATCGACGTGGAGCACGAGAAAATTATTAGGGTCAACGACAAAGCCATACATGTCGCAACCGATAGTCGTGTACCTGTTTCTTGAATCAGAGACCCTGTACGCATTTGGAAGTTTGAGACTTGTATCATTCCCCATCAAAACTTGGCCCAGCCCCATGAAACAAAGAACAGTTGCTCCAATGGTGGTCGTCAGTTGGCCTTCAAGCGATATGTTCAAGACGGGCAGACCATCTTTTGTCTGCAGTGGAGTCTGATTCGTTGTATTGCATATCAACTTGAAGTCTTCGTCCAAGAAACAGTTTGGATCCTCTCCAACTCCAAACGGGTATGGGATGCCGAGGTTTCCGCACTTCTCCTGACAACCAGGCTTTGTCAGGGAAATTTTCGACGCTTCTGCTGCCGCCTCCTCCGTCATCAAAAGTTGCAGTAAGATTAGTTGAAGAAACATCAGCCAAAGCATCTCTTTCTTCCCTCTTTTTTTTTTTTTTTTTTCTGTGTAATTGTTTGATAAGAAGATAATTGGACAAAAGGAATGGGGAACCCTATCTTTCTATCGTTAAGAAATTTAAGTTTGTTGAATTCAAATATTTATAGATTTCATCAATACTAAGAATAATAAATAATTATTTTATATTAATATTTTAGCAATTTTTATTTTACTTTATTATAATTTTAATTAATTTTTCATACTTTTCAATGGATGCACCCTTTCTCTACCCGATCACAATCGGCTTTAAAAACTTTGTTGACTTCTTAGGCCATAATTGGTAATATGAAAATATAGAGATATTTTCAAACGTACAGCTGTAATGAGGCGTGATTGCGTGAATAGGTATAGGTAGGAGACCTAAATTCGTTTTGTAACAGATGGATCAAGCATCCAAATGGGCCCATCCATTACTATTCCATTTGAGTTCCCAAACTCCACATGTCCGATACTGTTCTCTTGGTCTTATATCTCCGGGTCTTGATTTAACTGCATTCCTTCTTAGCATTTCCATCACATCTCAATATTACCACTCACCACCTATCTTCTATCTTTTAGTGAATAGGATGAGTTAGTCTGGTTTTAACTTTTTTTTTTTATCTTTAATATTGCTTGATTCGTCATTTCCTTCTTATATTTATTTTTTATGTTTCCAGTAATGATGGATTGGAGGTTTGTTGCTTATAGTAAATTTCACCCTAAAATCAAATTGAAATTCCTTTTACTTCTCTAAATAAAACTGATAGCAATAACTCAATTTAGACTTCAAACTCTAAAAGACAGATCAAATTAATGTTGAAACGCAAAAGGAGACCAGTTTATAAAGGGTATTATACCTTTGTATATGTATATATGTATCTACTCATTATTTTTTTATAAAAGGTAAATTATAGATTACCACCCCATACTATGGTATATTAACACAAAAACCCTATAAACTTTCATATTCCAATACTTTGCCCACTCCCTGTTAAATGGAATAATAAAGAATGTTAATTTACTAAAGTTCCCTTTCAGGATTCATATGGGCAAAGAATGTCCTATAAAAAATGAAAAGGATGAACAGGGCAAAGAAACTAATATCACTTTCATCAACAATGTATTCATGATTAAACTGATTTATGCTTGAAAAGGATAAATAAATCACTTTCATCACTTTCATCAACTAATATCACTTTCATCAACAATGTATTCATGATCAAACCTGAATAGGGCTGCAGGTGGATCGGATTATTTAAGACAGAATCAGTTTCCTGTTTAGTCATAAAATAAGATCCATGTTTTAACTGAATATTGCTTGAACTGCTCCGTTAAAAATTAGGATCAACTTTAATTGATTTGGGGTTTAAATTCCTAGTTATGCTATATATATATATTTTTTCCAGGGGTGGAGCTAGGATTTTTTATTGAGGGGAGACAAAACGTAATAAATATGGATAGGGGCCAAAAGACGGGAAACATAGATAGGAGGGGCAAAATATACGTGAGATTTAAATAGCTACTATGTGGATTTTTAAGGCAGGGGGGGGCATGGCTCCCCTTTGCCACCCTTGGCTCCGCCTCTATTTGTTTTCTATATTTAGTTTTTTAAATTTATTCTAATTTTATATAGATTATTGATACGTTAATGGAATCAGATTCAAATTAGATAACTCTATATGTAAACAAGGTTCTAAATATCGATACGCCCGAAACGCCCGTATGGGCGCATCGGGCGGTATTGATAGTGTTTTTTTACTTTTTTTAATTTTTTCAAAACCAGTTCAGGGGCCGGTGTAAGGCTCCTCCACCCCCTGAACCGGTCAGAACCCCAATACACCCTCTATAGGGGTGTATCAGGGTGCTCTCGATACGATACGTATTGGCCATGATGGCTTTCCTAGAACCATGCTTTATCATAGTTTTGAAACCTCTCCTAAATCGTGCTGTTATTGGCCACATCCGATGGCTTTCCTATGTTTTTATGCTTAAGGGGCATTTTTGTCCCACTCAAGTGTTAGAAACTTCCCCCAGGTGGGAAAGGTATTTATCCACCTAGAAGATGGGTATCGCTTACCCGAGTAAGTGGTATCTAGGAAAATAAACTTAACCTGATCCCCACATTAATTTGTAGAAAGAACATGGAATTTTTCATCAATGGGGAACCAAAAATCCCATTGACCTACTTTCCTCCTCTCAAAATCCAAAAAAAGAATGCCCCTAAAGGATAAAAATATAAGAATATTTTGACCTCTTAACCTCAAAAACCACCAACCATTCATGACCAAATGTGTTGGTTTTGTGAGAACTATTGATTGCTAGCATTGTTTCGATGGCAGACCACTCTTTTCCGTTGTACCCACTATAGGTAGGCCCCTGTTTGCATTGTGGTTGCTAAGTCGAGCAACTATTGCAGAAAATCTAGGTGAAGGAGCTGTAATAATGTCAGATTCTGGATACTTTGACAGTCCGACCAAGATCCAACCCAAAAGTCATTTACTTCCCTTTTCCACAAATTATGCCATTAGTAATTCTCCCTTATAATTAATTCATTGTAATTTATGGGGACCCTCTCCAATGACATCTACTTTTGGCTATTGTTACTATATTCTGTTTGTTGGTGATTTTAGTTGTTATAGTTGGATTTTTCCTCTCACTTGCAAATCTGAGGCCTTTGCTATGAATAAGGTTTGTTAGTTCATGCAAAACCCTACTATTGTTCACTGGGCTGATGCAAAGAGGATTCTTCAATACCTCAAAGTAACAATCACGTATGGCTTGCTTCTTCAACCATGCCCTACATTCTTTCTTGTTGCTTACTCTGATGCTAATTGGGGTAGTTGTCTCATGGATCATCGCTCTTATAGTGGTTATTGTGTGTTTCTTGGTTTTAATTTAATTTTTTGGAGCTCCAAAAAACAACCCACAGTGGCTCACTCTGGTATTGACTCGAAATATTGCAGCTTAGCCTCCGCACCTGTTGAGGTTTTGTGGCTTCATATGCTCCTCCAAGAAATGAGTATCTCTCTCTCTCTCCAACTCTTTTGATATGGCGTGACAATATGGGGTCTAAATTTATTGCTAATAATCCAGCACTTCATTCTCATTCTAAACACATTGAGTTGGATATTCATTTCATCTGGGAAAAGGTTGCAACGAAGCTTCTTGATGTTCGGTACATACCCTTGGCTAATCAGATAGCAAACATTCTCACCAAGCCCCATGGTTTTATGCAATTTGAGGTTCTTCATCACCAGCTCACTGTTTCTCCCTCAACTGCGCTTAAGGGGGGTGTAAGCGATAACGTGCATGGCACATGCATGTATCCGGTGCATGACGCATGCACCCAAGACTCCTACTTCATTTCATCTTGCAAACTCCTATTCATTCTTATACTGTAAATATCTCTCCTACTGTACGTCCTTCTTGTAGATAATCTTTATCCCTGTTGATTATCTTTGTAAAGGATAAACCTATCCTAGTAAGATAAGGATTATCCTAATTAGGATTACATCTAACCTATCCTAATTCAGATAGAACTTTACCATTCTTATACTCTATATAAACCATCAAGGAGAGTCGAATATCATTGATTTGACCATTGTTCTCAATTTTCTCTCTCTCTCTCTCTCTCTCTCTCTCTCTCTCTCTTATTACTCTCATATTAAACAGTCAATTATTTAAATATTCCATCTCATGTATTTAATAATTAGCTCATAATTAAAACTATCCAATCAAAGAAGTTATTGAAAAATATTTTATATTTATTTTGGAAACTATTTAATATTTTAATAAGTATTTTGTAATTATCCATAATTATAATTTAAATAAAAAATTATTAAATAACCCTTTATTTCAACATTCTATTTCACTTATTTAATATTTACAAATATTCAATCAAATAATCTACCAAAAATTATTTAATAATTATTTTGGGAAAATCATAATTTACAAATTAATAAATAATTATTAAAAATTCCAAAAAATAATCTACCACAACATAATAAATAGTCCATTATTTAATAACTTTCACATAATTAATAAATTTCCAAACTTTCATCCAATTATTTCTGTAATTTTTAAATAACTATGATTAAATTAATTATTTTAGTTTAACAATTATTGATTATATTTTTGAAATTAATTATTTATTGCTAAGTGTATAATTATAATCAGTGTAATTTACTGTAATTTTTATTGGATAATGTAATTACTAGTTTATATATTATATTTTCAGAAACCCTTTTATTACTTTTCATTGGACAATAAAAGAAAATTTAAAACAATCTTGGAAAATATTGGAAATTTTATTACTATAGTTAATAATCAAATGCAAATGGGGAAATAAAATATTATAATGTTGGAAAAGGAAATTATTGATTAATTTATATTGGAAAATGAAAGAAAAATTAGTGTAATTTTGTAAGTAATCTATTTAATAAAAATAAATATTTAAAATAATTTTCAATAAATCTCCTTAATTACATAAATGTAATAAATTCTACAAAAAATGCATAAACTATATTTTCTTAAAATAACATATTGAAAAAAGATATATTATTGTACTCTTGAAAAAATTTGGTAACTCTATTTATATGTAGTAAATAATTATTAAAAATTATTGGAATATTTTGGAAATTTTAGGAAAATTTATTACATTTGGCAGATTTTGGAAAATTACTGAAAAATTGTGTAATTTTATTGTAAATTATTGAAAATTATTAAAGATAAATGAATGCGGAAAAAGAAAAGCTATAACTTAAACAAAAAATTAGATAAATTATTTTCGTTTTAAGGATAAATCAGTATAATATTGGAAAAGAAATTATCAATTAGCTTATATTAGAAAATATAAGATAAATTAGTGTAAGTCTATAAGTTTGAAAACTAAACAAAAGCAATAAATTTTCCAATCCAAAATTTTCATAAAATTATCTTTTTGAAAAATAAAGATAATTTAATGTATTTTTGGATATTTACCATGTGGGTGGTAGAAAATATATTTTTTATATCTTTTTTGTCATCAAATTGGACATTTGGATTTTTCCGTGCATTGCAGGGATCCCCACTAGTCACTTTTCTAAAACAAAATGTAAATGAATCACATTCAAATCCATCTTTACAACTATCAAATATCGAATCAAATTGGGATCACTCATTTCTTGTTGCATTGGATGCAGAGAAACCCCTATCTAATTTCATATAATCAGTTTATAGCCGTAAGTCTACCAAGCCTCAATTAATGAGGTTGGTTCTGGGGACTAGCTAATACTTACAAGACGTGTGTTTACTTGAGTCTGGATCTGGGTCTACCCCGACCAAGATCCTAACCCAATCCCTTGGCAACAGCTCTATGTTAGGAGAGGGGAATTATATGACATTTGAAAAGTTTTTTTTTTTTTCAGTAACATTTTGAAAAGAAAAAAAGTGATCCATTTCCATGGGAGGGGGTTATGTGGAAGGACTCTCCGATAAGGAATGAGAGGACACCATTTCCAAGAAATGGAAATAAACAGACCATGCAATTAATCCCTTCCAGATAAGGTAGAGAGAGACGGAGGGGACCAATGGAAATTAAAAGAACCGGCTCAAGACAGAAATTTTAAAAGACAAGAAGACATGACTGGGAGATTTTGAATCTTCCTAATAACGTGAGCCTAAAGTTAATGCAAAAGCAAAGTCGATCGAATCACACACTTCCAGGCTTCTCCGAGTCAATCATTCATGGCAGCAAATCCATTGACCTTGGATGGGTGGTTGTTCATTATTACAGATCAATTACTTGGACATTTATTATTTTTATTGATTTCATATTATTACAGGGCCTAAGTCATTTTCAATTAGTTGGACATTTATTGTTACAGGGCCTAAGTCATTTTCAATTGGACATTTATTATTTTTATTTTATATTGTATCTAATTCTTTTTAACTATTTTGAAATTTAATTTAATTCTAGATTTATGTATTACCTTTTTTTTTTTGTTGATTTCATATATTTTACAATCTACATCCATACGTATGAAATCAATTTGAGTTTGGTGGCATTCTCACTGGGTTATTTGGACTCAGAAGTTTTGGATTTTATGGGCAAAGATTCTATCTTCGGTGCCTAGGGTTCAACTAAGCTATGGGCTTCAATGAATACGACTAGGTCCTTTCTCGGTGCATTAAGCGACAAGATGATCTTAGTTGTGATGGTGGCCGGCTCCATCTTTCACACCACTTTCATTCTCTATGACATGTACAACTACAATGTAAGTATATAGAATGGATGAAACTTAAAAGATAATTATAATTATTCTTATTATTTTTAGAAAATTTATATTAATGTTTACTACTTTTACTAATTTTGTCATTTTAAATGAAATTGAAAAGATTTTAAATTAATAAAAAAATAATTTGAAAACTAATTAATAACATTTTTATGTTTATTGACAAGTTTGTATTAATGCATATTAAATTTTGTTATTATTTCTTTTTTGAAAATGCCCAAAGGCTGATCCATTCAACAATTACTCAGTAATATCAGATTTCAAAGAAGGAATCAGAAAAGTTATCATCTTAATTAGTTAATTAACTAATTGAGTTATAAATTAAGCTATCAGTTGTTAATTAATTAAGTTAATAAGTTGATTTTTAGTATTTCCCCATCCCCATCCCTGTTGGAGGGAAATCATCTCCATCCTCACCATGTCCCTGCAAGAATTGGGGAAATGAGGAAAACTGCTATCCTTAATCCCACATCCTTTTAATTTGTTGTCTTATTAGTGATAGTGGCTTCTCTTCGATAGTTCCATTGGCTCTAGTTAGTGTCGTGTATATATATATATATATATATATATTGATAAGTAAAAGAAGAAACTTTCACTAAAAACATGAAGAAACAGATTGTTCTATACAAGGAGGCTGCTTCAGTAAACAAACTTTGAATTCAAACCTTTAGCTACGTAAGCAAGTTCATGAGCAGCTCACTCATTGTCGTACTTGTCAATTTATATAAAAAAGAAAAATGTAATGGCGGGGCAAGGGGAAAGGTAAGTACACCGGTAAAAGGACGATCATCATGGTCTAGGTCAAGATTTTATAGGGTATCAACATCATTAAGGCCTGCTTGGACCTAGCCTGATCCATAGCTCGGGCCTGCTGTTACCATGTTTTTATGGTACCATTGATTTTTCCTACAAAAAAAATATATTTAAAAAGTTATTTGTGTATATATTAATACATAATACTATTTATACATGCCATGCATACTACATTTATGTAAAAATATATTTACTAAAATGTTATACCATCTGGGTAAGATACTACAATTTTACCACACAAATGTAAGTTTATATAAATGTAGTATGCTTGGTGATGATGCACAATCCAGCCGATCTTTGCTGTCAACGACCTTGCCTCTGAGTTGAGTAACTAGGGACCTGAAACAGGGGAGATGAAGAAGCTCCGGGGAGAACCCAGTGTAGAGGCTCCAAAGCTTAAGTTAGAATCCTTCAAAGGCAAGATAAACCAGATAGCGCAAAGTTTGCATACCTCGTTCTTTGGGGGGTAGGGAGCCTTTTATAACCACCTCGCGCACTCACTTCCAGGCTTCTGTCAGATCGAGCATGATTATCTCTGAGCTCCTGCCAGTTCGGATGTCATTCCCTCTGGCTGGGCAGAACCGCCACTGCTCCTTTTGTCGGAGCTGTCTCTGCGGTTGGTGATGACGGTGGCAGGTGGCGGTGGCAGAAGGCCATTTGAAGTGCGGCTGTCAAGCGTCAGATCCCAAATCAGTCAGGTGCGCCGCCCTTGGATACGGACATCCTCGGTGTCAGGTGCGTTTGGTCAGTCTGGTGTCTCGGAGGCAAAGTGTTGGAGTGGCGAGCGAGATGGAGTCTTGAGTTCGGTTTGGGGAGTGTTTCGAGCTGCCATGGGCCAGCTCGGGTCATGGCCTTGTGAGGCTTAGGACCTGAGATAGTTCGGGCTCCTTGTAGGGAGCTTGGGTTCTTAGTAGGGAGCTCGGGTTCTTAGTAGGGAGCTCGGACTCTTAGTAGGGAGCTCGGACTCCCAGTAGGGAGCTCGGGTTCTTAGCAGGGAGCTCAGGCTCCTAGTAGGGAGCTCGTGCTCCTGGACTGTTGGTTCCTTTTGGTACTTGTGTTTTGGGCGCTCTATTGCCCCGAGCTACTTGCTTTTGCCACGCGTCGAGTGATGGCGAGGTCGGGCCAAATTTCCCTTCATCAATTGCCCCCCACTCCCTGCGCTAAGGGTCCTGTCTTGGCGCGGGGAGTTCATAAGGCGAGAGGATTTTGGCCCGTAGTTTGAATTTTATTCAACTGATGGCGCGCACTTTGGTTTGATTTTTTTTTAAAAAGGCGCACGTTTGGGAGACGTGACGATAGCCGTTTTCTCAAATTTCGGGAATCGTGCTGCAGCCGCTTTTACTGTGGGGAGACGTGCGCTGACATCCTGTCAGTTTCGAAGAGACGCGTGTCGCCGCCCCGTTGGTTTCGACAAGACGTGCGCGATGCCTCGTCAGTTTTGAAAGACGTGCACCGGTGTCATCCGTTTCAGAAAGACGTGCGCTGGTCACATCTCGGCTTCGGAGGACATGCGGTCAGCACGATTGTGGGCCGTTGGATCAGCTTTGATCTGGATCATCGTTTTTCCGGTTGCTGTGGATATAAATAGCGGCGGGGGGACCCCAGTCGCTGCTACTGTACCCCTCGAGCTCGCATCTAAGTTTCAGTTCGCGTCCAGGCTCTTCAGCTCGCGTCCCGGGTTCTTCTTGTTTTGAGCTTTCGTGGTCTACTCCAGTCTTCTTCCCGGGTGAGTTCTTTTCCTGGAACCCTTCTACCCCCCGATGTCTAGCTCGGATGGCTCAGACAGTCCAAGCGGGTCTGATGCAGGTTCTACGAATCGTTTTGCATCCCCTGGTAGTTCTGGCGAGCCCGACGGAGATCTTGAGGAAGAGGTTGAACCCGTAGGTCGAGGGGCCTCGGGTAGTTTTGCGTCCACCTCTCATCGGGGTCGGGCTCTAGACCAGTTCGGACCTTCGACCATGACGCCTGAGGGACTCCAATCCCTCATAAATTACTATAACTTGCCCGGGGAGTATGCCTACTTTATCCCTACGGGCAGCTTACCTTGGGAACACGGTCCTGATGAGATCGTGATATTCCGGGAGCAGCTCGCTGTGAGGCTGTGGCTTCCTTTCCATCCTCTTCTTGTCGAGGTCCTGAACCACTTCGGTGTGACGGTCGGCCAGCTTCACCCGAACTCCATTAGGAATTTAGTGGGGACGATCTCCCTATTCTGCGAGGAGAACTTTCCTTTGGACTTGGAGATTTTTTCTTCCATTTTAATGCTTAAAAAGCAAGAGGGTCCCCTTCCTGGGCGTAGGCGGGCATACTACCTGTCTCCTCGCCTTGCTTTCAAACTTTTACATGAACTCCCTAATAAAGTCCCGGCGTGGAAGTGGGACTATTTCGGGGTGCGAAGTGCGCTGGGGTGGCCGTTTCAGACCGGCTGGGGGATGGCCGCTCTTGACTCCGGCGTCACACTTGACAAAGAGACGGTGAAGGGCCTCCGTCAATGGGCGCGGCTTGGGCTGAAGTGTCAACAGTATCTGATGGAGGCCAAGCTTATTGCTGCTGGCCTGAGTTCGGGTAGGTTCTTCCCCTAGCGATCCTATCTTGTTCTTCTTTTGCTTGTTTTACTGATGCCGAACTCCTTTTCGCAGGTGCGATGGACTCTCGAGGGACCCGAGGTGGGCACTTGTTCCAGGGCATGAAGAGGAGAAAATGGGTGGCTAAGCGAACTCGCGCCGAGCTACCCCAGGGTGCGGAGCCCGAGGTGTCGGACTATCCGGCAGAGGATCAGCCTATGGAGCCCGAGATGGTTCCTCCTATGCAGGAGCTAGCGGGGGCTCCTTATGCCAAAACTACTCACACAGGGGCTCCCGCCTACTCCGGGTCTGCCCACACGCGAGCTGGGCCATCAGGCTCGGGGGCCCCGGGGGACTTTAGGAGTGTGTTGTCGCCTACTTACGCTCTTCAGAGGAGTAAGGAGGCCATTTTCCCCGAGGAAGTCGCGGCGTGCATGGACCGATCTTCCTCTGCACCAACTGGCCTACCGTGCCGTTACCCATGCCATGGTGGTAAGTGATCTTCCTTTTTCTTTGGCTTTTATCCTTCTATTCGTTCCTTTGATCACTTGTTTCCTTTTGGTAGGTAAACTCTTCCATTCACGCCTTGGCGAACCAGATGGAGAGGAGCTCGAGGCAGGCGTGAGCTGCTGAAGAGGCTGCTCGCGCTGCCGAGGAGGCTGCTCGCCTCGCGCGGTCTAGGCAGGCAAGGTCTCGGAGAGATGCTGAGGCCATGGGAGTGGTGGTGAAGCATATGGCGGAATTGAAACTGGATCTGCAGCATCAGGTCGAGTATCTTCAGGAGGATATCAGGGAGAGGACTTAGATTTTCTCTCAAGGCATCGAAGACGCGAAGAAGAAAGCTGTTAGTGATTATATTGCTTCGCCGGATTTCGATGATCTGATGGTGGACTCCTACAGGAGGGGTTTCAAGCTAAGCCGGTGGATGATCCGGAACACGTACCCCGAGCTCGACACTAGCACCATATCCACTTTGCGCATTACTCAAGAGATGGCCAACACTGCGGATGCCGAACCGAACTCCGAGGGGGAGGCAGGGCCTTCGGGTGTTGTCGAAGTGGCTTCTGATAATGATGAAGTAGCCCCGGACTTGTAAAAAATGAAATGAAATGGCTCTTTTTTTTTGTTTTTTTTTGAATGTACACCTCATTATCTGAAATGAAATGGCTTCTTTGTTCAAGTGTTGGTTGTCCTGTCTTCGAGCTGTGTTTTGTTGTCGAACTGACCATTTCAGTCCTTTAGTTCGTTTTTTACCTTGGCTTCGAGGTACTTTTCTTGGTGGTTTATACGTAGTACCTTCTTAAGTTGATGATGTTCCATGCTCGGGGTACTTGTTTTCCCTCTAGGGTTTCGAGCTCGTATGCCCCCCCGAGTGCTTTCTTTACTCTGTAGGGTCCTTCCCAATTTGGTACAAGTTTCCCTACGCCGGGTTCGGGCACCATGACCTTACGGAGAACCAGGTCGCCGACGCGGAAGTTCCTCTTCTTTACTCTGGCGTTATAGTACCGAGCTACCTTTTGTTGGTAGGCCGCAGTTCGGATGTGCGCGAGGTCTCTCACCTCGTCCAGTAGGTCGAGGTTGGTGCGTAACTCGCCCTTGTTTGTCTGTTCGTCATATGCTTCTAGTCGCAGTGTAGGTACTTCGATTTCCGCCGGGATCACCGCCTCGGTGCCGTAGGTGAGGTTAAAGGGGGTCTCTCCTGTGGCGGTTTTTTCCATGGTTCGGTGGGCCCATAGAACACTTGGTAGTTCGTCTACCCACAACCCTTTGGCTCGGTCTAGTGGTGCTTTCAGTCCGCGGAGGATGGCTCTGTTCATTACTTCTGTTTGGCCATTTGCCTGTGGGTGCGCGACCGACGTGAAGTTCTGACTAATTCCCATACTTTGGCACCATCCTTGGAACTTGATATCCTCGAACTGTTTGCCGTTGTCGGAGATCAGTACCCGAGGTAGCCCGAAGCGACATACAATGTTTTTCCAAAAGAAGTTTTGTATGTTTCAGGCTGTAACTATTGCCAGAGGTTCAGCTTCTATCCACTTTGTGAAGTAATCTACTGCCACCACTAGGAATTTTCTCCCACCTGTCGCTGGTGGGAATGGCCCCATAAGGTCGATGCCCCATTGGGCAAAGGGCCATGGACTGGTGAGGTATTTGAGGTCGACAGCGGGCTGATGGTGGATATTGGTATGCTTCTGACACTTGTCGCATTTTCTGACGAGTTCAATGGCCTCTGTCTTCATTGTTGGCCAGTAGTATCCTTGTCGAAGTGCTTTTTGGGTGAGGGCTCTGCCCCCAAGTGTTCGCCGCACAAGCCTTCATGAGTTTCGCGGAGTACCAGCTCAGCTTCGGCTGGGCGCAAGCATCGTAGGTAGGGGAGCGCGTAGGATCGTCGGTACAACCGTTCGTCTATCATGACGTATTTGGCTGCCTGGCGCTGCACCCTCTTGGTTGTGTTGCGGTCTACGGGGAGGGTTCTGTCTAGTAGGAAGCTCGCGAGTGGGTCGATCCAGCTCGGCTCTGCTTCAGTGACGGGAGCGACCTCTCCTGCCCCACCGAGAATGCTGGGCCGAGGTAAGTCCTCTACGTACACGGTTCTCATGGCGTTGTGACTCATGCTGGCTAGTCGGGATAGGGCGTCGGCCTCAGCGTTCTCTGACCTCAGGATTTGCCTGATGAAGTGTGACTGGAATTTCAGCAGAGCCTCCTTTACCTTCGCCAAGTATGCAATCATTGTGAGCTCGCACGCTTCGTATTCGCCTGTAACTTGGTTGACTACGAGCTGGGAATCACTGCAGATAACTACGTGCTTTGCTCCAGTCTTGTGCGCTAGGTTCAGCCTGGCTATCAGTGCCTCGTACTCCACCTCATTGTTGGACGCTGTGAACTCAAAGCGTAGTGCGTATTCCAACTTTGTCCCGCTCGGGCCGCGTAACACTATTCCGGCCCCGCTGCCTTGTTGGTTCAAGGAGCCATCTACGTGAAGGATCCAGGGCTCCTCATCCCAGTTCGCGCTTGCTTTAACCAGGAGAGATGCCACGTTGGCTGCTACTCCATGGGGTTCGGACTCGATTGGCTTGGGAGCTCCGAGCTTGCCCGAACTAGGGATCTCGGGCTCGACCGACCCAGGGGCTTCGGGGCTAAACGTGCATTCAACGATAAAATCTGCCAAGGCTTGGGCCTTAATGGAAGTTCTCGGCTTGTACTGGAGATCGTACTCGCTGAGTTTGATGGCCCACTTCGTCAGTCGACCGAAAACCTCGGGTTTGAGTAAGACTTGTCTCAGAGGTTTGTCGGTCAGGACGATGATGGTGTGAGCCTGGAAGTACGAGCGGAGTTTCCGAGCTGCTATCACCAGTGCATATGCTAGCTTTTCTATCTGCGGGTACCTTGTCTCTGCTCCTTGCAAAATTTTACTAACATAATATATGGGTCGCTGGAACCGGTCTGTTTCCTTTATTAGTACCGAACTGACTACTTCGTCGCTTGCCGAGAGGTACAGTTCTAAGACCTCGCCCTCCTCGGGCCGAGCTAAGGTTGGCACACTGGCGAGGTAACTTTTTAGCTCATCAAACGCGAGCTGGCAGTCTTGGGTCCACTCGAACCCTTTGCCTTTGATTGCTTTGAAGAAAGGTAGGCAGCGGTCTGCTGACTTGGACATGAAGCGGCTTAGAGCGGCTACGCGGCCATTTAGCCTCTGAATTTATTTTACTTTTCGAGGTGGCCTCATATCTAGGATGGCTTTTATCTTGTCCGGGTTGGCCTCAATACCGTGCCGATTGACAATGTAACCTAGGAATTTGCCCGAGGTGACACCAAAGACACATTTGTTGGGGTTCAATTTCATGCTAAATCGACGCAGGATTTGGAAGACAGAATCTAAGTCTTGTATTAATTCTTGTGAAAACTGTGTCTTGACGACCATGTCGTCTACATAGCACTCTATCTTGGTGCCAATCAGGGGTCAAAACAGCCTATTTATAAGTCTTAGGAAGGTCGCCCCGGCATTTTTTAATCCGAAGGGCATGACCTTGTAACAGTACAGCTCAAACTCGGTTATGAAGCTGGTTTTTACCTCATTGGACTGGTCCATCCGGATTTGGTTGTAGCCCGAGTAGGCGTCCAGGAAACTTAGCAACTCATGTCCCGAGGTCGCGTCCACTAGGCGGTCAATTCTGGGGAGGGGGAAGCAATCTTTTGGGCAAGCTCGGTTCAGGTCGGTGTAGTCGACGCACATGCGCCACTTGCCGTTCGCCTTTTTTACCAGCACAGGGTTGGCCACCCAGCTCGGGTAATGGACCTCCCTTATGAAGTCTGCTGCGAGGAACTTCTCGACCTCCTCGTCGACCACCCTCCAGTGTTTCGGGGCTAAGTTGCGTTTCTTCTGTCTAACGGGTCTGACTATTGGGTTAGTGTTAAGTTTGTGAGTTATAAGGTCAGGGTCAAAACCAGGCATATCGGCCGCGGACCATGCAAAAATATCTAAATTTTGAAATAAAAAACTCACCAGTTTGGTCCGTAGGGGTTCTTCAATGGAAGCACCAATCTGGATTGTGTGAGCTGGGTCCGTAGGCGAAGTCGGGATGGCGACTGTTTCTTCTGTGGGCGAAGCTCATCCCTCACCTTGCTCCGTAGGCCACTCCAGATCGAGGTCGCCTGCTGCCTTTGTTTTTCCCTTCAGGGCGGCAACATAACACTTGCGGGACTCGAGCTAGTCGCCCCGCGCTACCCCCACACCGAAGTCCGTAGGGAACTTCATGGCCAAATAGTAAGTGGAGACCACCGCCCGTAGGATATGCGTGATCGGCCGTCCTATTATGGCATTGTATGGGGAGGCAGTCGCGACCACCAGGAAGTCATGGTTGAGTCTGACCGCACAAGGCCATGTGCCAACTTCCACAGGTATTGTTATTTTCCCGAGGGGCCTGACTTCCTCTCCGCTGAAACCCACCAGGGGAGTGTTCGTGGGCTTTAGTTCGCTCCTCCGTAGCTATAGCTGGTCAAACGCTGATTTAAAGAGGATGTCTACCGAGATGCCCGAATCTACGAGTACGCGTCTGACCTCAAAGTCGCTGATCCTTAGTTTAATGACAAGCGCGTCATCGTGGGGGTAGCAGACTCCTCATGCATCGTCCTCCGTGAAGAAGATTGTTTCTTCAGTCTTTGGTCTCTTTGGAGGGTTTCGCTCCTCGAGGGCCGCTTCGCGAACTGAAGTCCGAGCTGCTGCCGAGGTACACCCTGCTACCACTGAACCTCCCACAATTACTTGGATGGTTCCCTGAACTGGCCTCTCCACCGGAGGCTGTTGCTGTAATGGTTCAGCAGGCCTGCTGCTAGATTCGGGGGCATCCTTTTCGTGCTCCCCTGGCTGATCTGCCTTATTGTTATTATTGTTGTGCTGGACAAAGTTTCTCAAGTATCCGCGACGGATGAGCCCCTCTATCTCGTCCAGGAGATTATTGCACTGATCGGTACTGTGACCATGATCTCTATGGAAACTACAATACAAATTCTTATTCTTTCGTTCGGATTTCCCTTTAGGCGAGGTGGCCACTTCACGTATGGGGCGTCCTTGATCGTCATTAAGATCTTGGTCCGCCTTGTGTTTAGTGGCGTGTAATCTGTCCGAACTGCTAGGGGAGCTCGGAATGATTGGTTTGGCTTCAGCTCTTGGGCCGGGTTTTTCCGGTCCACTGGGTTAGAGTGCTCGCCTTCCCTCTTTCTTTTCTCGTTTCCGCCCTCGGTTCATTGGTTGATTTCTTCCTCTGTCCTCATGAACTTGTCTGCGAGCTTGAGGAATTCGGCCACGGTTGCAGGCTGGTTAGCTACCATGTGCCATTTGAATTCTTTGTGCGTTACCCCTCTTTTTGCCGCCGCGAGCTGCACCGCGGGGTCTAACCGCGGTATCTGCAAGCATTCTTCGTTGAATTGCTTGATGTAGCCCCGTATGGGTTCTCCTTCCCTTTGGACTACTCCGAAGATGCTTTCCTCTGCTCTGGGGCACCGTTTGCTGCTGACAAAGTGTGCGGTGAAGACCTGCACGAACTGAGCCCAGCACTTTATCGACCCAGGGGCCAAGTTCTTGTACCAAGTGTGGGCTACCCCTCTGAGGGTGGTGGTGAAGGCCACGCACATGCATGATTTGCTGGCCCTGGCGAGGTGCATTTGGGACTGGAAAGCGTCAACATGGTCGTTGGGGTCAAAGGACCCGTCATACTTGTCTAGAGGTGGGAGCTTGAAATCTCTGGGCAAGGGAACCGCTAGGAGTTCTGATGCGAGGGGCGAAGGAACTGAGAGAATCGGGGCAACTCCTACCTCGTTCGAGCTCGTCTTGCCTTTGCCTCTGAGCTCTGACAGGACACAGGTGGCAGTTCGGCGACTTCGTCGACGCCTTCACTGTTGAGTGGGTCTTGTACTGGTGCTGCTGGCCTCCGTGTTGCCGAGCTCGATGGGCCCGGAATGCTAGTAGTCTGCTGCTGCCAGTGCGCCGAATCGGTTTTCCATGAGTGGGAACTCTGGTTTGGAGCGCCGAGGTGCCGATCTCATGGGCGAGGTTCCCGACCCGCCTGCGAGCTGCGAGGCGGGGATGACTTTTTTCTCTCTTCGGCCTGGAGACGAGGCCTGGCTGTTAGGGTGGTTCAGAGGCCTGGAGGCCTTTCCTTGGTGGGGGCGCCCATCCTGCGGAGAGGCCTTGGCCGGCCTCGGAGCAGGGTGGCGAGGTGGACGTAGTGGTTGGTTCAGTGGCAGTTGGGGGAACTGCTGTTGATAGTGATACTGGGAGATGTTGTGCAACACTTGGTGCTGGTGAAGCTGGTGTTGCTGGAACTGTTGCATCTGGGCTTGCATTGCCCGCATGCACTGCATCAGGTCGTCCAACCGGTTTTGGCTAGCTGCCAGGGGGACGGCGGTTGGTTCAGCAAAGGTAGTCTCAATGGGGGGAGGAAAGGGGATGTTTTTGGTAGGAAGGTTTACAAGCGCCACTGCTTGTGGCGTATTCAGATTGGGGATTCCGTCCACCAAAAGGGGGATGGTGAACTGCCCAACGCACACCACGGGAACTTGAAGCTGTTCCCCGGTGGTGTTAGTCTCCGTGCCGCATCCGGCGTTGCTGGAAGAGGCCATGAGTGTTGGGTTTTTCAAAGAAGAAGAAAGGGGTATGAGAGTTTGGAGGGAGGCTTTTTGAAGCTTTCCCACAGACGGCGCCAATTGATGATGCACAATCCGGCCGGTCTTTGTTGTCAACGACCTTGCCTCTGAGTTGAGTAACTAGGGACCTGAAACAAGGGAGATGAAGAAGCTCCGGGGAGAACCCGATGTAGAGGCTCCGAAGCTTAAGTTAGAATCCTTCAAAGGCAAGATAAACCAGATAGTGCAAAGTTTGCATACCTCGTTCTTTGGGGGGTAGGGAGCCTTTTATAACCACCTCGCGCACTCACTTCCAGGCTTCTGTTAGATCAGGCATGATTATCTCTGAGCTCCTGCCAGTTCGGATGTCATCCCCTCTGGCCGGGCAGAACCGCCACTGCTCCTTTTGTCGGAGCCGTCTCTGCGGCTGGTGATGACGGTGACGGGTGGCGGTGGCAGGAGGCCGTTTGAAGTGCGGCTGTCAAGCGTTAGATCCCAAATCAGTTAGGAGGCCATCTCTGTGGCTGGTGACGATGGTGGCAGGTGGCGGTGGCAGGAGGCCGTTTGAAGTGCGGCTGTCAAGCGTTAGATCCCAAATCAGTTAGGTGCGCCGCCCTTGGATACGGACATCCTTGGTGTCAGGTACGTTTGGTCAGTCTGGTGTCTCGGAGGCGAAGTGCTGGAGTGGCGAGCGAGATGGAGTCTTGAGTTCGGTTTGGGGAGTGTTCCGAGCTGCCATGGGCCAGCTCGGGTCATGGCCTTGTGAGGCTTAGGACCTGAGATAGTTCGGGCTCCTTGCAGGGAGCTCGGGTTCTTAGTAGGGAGCTCGGGTTCTTAGTAGGGAGCTCGGACTCTTAGTAGGGAGCTCGGACTCCTAGTAGGGAGCTCGGGTTCTTAGCAGGGAGCTCGGGCTCCTAGTAGGGAGCTCGTGCTCCTGGACTGTTGGTTCCTTTTGGTGCTTGTGTTTTGGGCGCTCTGTTGCCCCGAGCTGCTTGCTTTTGCCACGCGTCGAGTGATGGCGAGGTCGGGCCAAATTTCCCTTCATCACTTGGCATGTATCTAATACTATATGTGAGCTCCAATAAGTTTATGGAAAGCTCAAAGAATGAGTCACCACCCATATATTACAGGATATGGCCCTTATCTTAGTCGCAAAGAAAATGACTTTGTTTTTGGAATAGGGACTTCATTTCCCATGGGAAGGGGCACTCAACCAAAGATTTTATATTCAAATGGATTAGGAGAATGAAAGTGTTAGGCACCCCTCTCTCCAAATTTCTGTAACAGCCCAAGATGGGAGTTCCTTAGGCTTAATTTCTAATGAAGACCAGTTAAATAGATCGCTAAGGACTTAGAATTTTGTGAAAAGTTCTCCTAACTTCTTCCAAAACTGGTTTGAGGAGATACCATCAGACATTAGGTACTAATTTCACTAAAAGCCTCTCCCCTCTACCTCTTTATCCCAGTTTAGAAGAAGTTGGAAATGTAAATTTTCTAAGTTTATACAACTTCAAACAACCTAGAGCTAAAGTGAAACAAGAATTATGAACTTTATGAGCTCAGAGGTTAGCTGAGAGCCGTTTATGAGCTAAGAGACCCCAAAGGTACTCCTTAGAAATTAAATCTCTATGCCTCTAGAAAATGTAAAGAAATTATCTAGAATGTCGGTTGGCTTTTTCTCTACCGACTTCTCTCCACTGTAAATAGGATTAAGATGAGGACAAGCCAATACAAATTCCCATTTTGCAAACATCTTGAGCCTTTACCACTTGCTACCACTCTATCTTATCTAGTTTATTTTCTCTCACATCCTAAGTCTTATGTCCTAACAATAGTGATATCAGAGCCCGTTTGATTACTTTTGGGTGTTATTTCCTTTTAGCTAAAAATTCCTATTATCACAAACCTTATCATAGCCACCATTCTATCTAAATGCCAAATTCGAATCTCCATTTTTTCTTGAGAAAATTACAACTATTGGGCCATAAAAATGAGGACTATCCTTAGAAGCAGTTCTACTTAGTATGTAAGAAAGTAAGAGAAATTATAAAAGAATATAGAGAAGGATAATTTTACTCTCTATCACATACAATTGGCAATGGTAGAACACTACAAAAAAATGGTTTTTTGCCGGCGGTTTGGGACCGCCAACAAAAACTACATGATCGTCGGCGATGACCAATGCCAACGATCTACCAGCAGTGTTTCTTTGCCAGTATAGCCACCATCGGAGAAACTCATGACCGCCAACAAATCTGTACAAACCCACTGGCCTAGGTGGCATCAATTTGGACTATTAAATTAAGTGTTGCCGGCATTTTGTCAGAACTGTCGCTTAAATTAAGTATTGTCGGACTAAAAAGCTAGCACCGCTAACCTTCCGAGAGTCCGTGATCAACCCCAGAATCAGAAGAATCATACTATGAGCTGCTCGAGAACTAGTTTCGAACTGAGAAAGACTTAGAAGAGGGAGACATTTAGTTTCCTTTTAGTTTCTCTCTCATTCGCGGAGCGAAGAAAGCGGGCTTTGCCCCTGCTACCGCTATCCTTAGGAAACCCAAAGAGCTACCGAAGGAAAGGGATGCAGTCTCTCCCTTGGCCTTTGGAGAGGAAAGGGCAGAGAAGAAAACGTCCTTCGCGCAAGTTTCTTTGCTTCCTGCGCTGCTTTACGATACCAACAGTCCTAAACCATAGGTAAAGTAAAAATAAATAAATAAATAATTTTTAAAATATAATATAAATACCTACATTACAACGTAGACACCATGGACCGCCAGTGTAGGTTTTGGTAAAATGCCCTACTCTTTTAGGTGGTGGTCTGAACCGCCGGCTTTAGTTTGTCAAAAACTGGCTGCTTCTTTAGGCGGCAGTCTGGACTGCCAGCTTAGATCACCTGATGACCTAAAAGTTGTCCTGCTTGTTTCAGTGATGACCTGAACCGCCAGCTTAGATCACACTTAAGTCGCCATTTAGGCCTTATGTATAGCTACACCAGGTGATTAGGCGACCACCGGTTTTGATCACTATTAATTTCTTTTGATATGTTATTTTTAACATCATTTTATATCTGCACTTCATTGATCCGCCACTATAATACATACTTAATACACTTGCAAATTGATATATGGAAACTTAAACAACTTGAACAAAAGTTAAAATGTAAAACTCAATCTATTGATATAAAGATTAAATGTAAAACTCAATCATTATAACATCGAAAACAAATTGTTCAAATACATTTTATTGATGTATGACAATTTATTGTTCCTTCGATCTTTGACTGCTACTGCTTTCTTCCTCTGATTGTTCATCTTGCCAGAATAATTGGAACGCTTCAGGGCAACCAGGAATTGATAATCCTAAAACTCCCCTACCTGTACATAGATTACAAACACGTAAGTCATAATACAAGTTTGAATGGTATATGATAATATAACATGCATAGAACACAATAAATAAATGCCCCATGACAGGTGTATACATTCTCCTAAGAATAGGTAGTTGAATTGAAAAAAAAAAAAAAGAGAAAAAAGTGTACGAAATCGAACCCAAGTTAATTTATATCTGGGTTGAGTTTGATGATAGTGCAATTATGATTGAATATATATGAAAATGGATTCAGGACTATAAGAAAAATAAGCTGATGTGAATAAATGCAATTATAAACTCCAACAAATTTAAATTAATATTTAAAATCTGTAGATAGTTACTTTTTATTTCTTTCTAGATCCTAAAATGTTGAACAATGGCATACAAGCAGGCCACATATGCACAAAAAGCCACTGCTAAGCTTGTGCCTATCTTTTATAGAAAATTGACACTTCTACACCTATCATGGTGATGCTTTCAGAATGCCACTGCTTAAGCCTGTGAAGCTACAATATATCTCAACCAAGCAATGAAAGGCATCCGAATAGAAAACTTAGACTCCTCGTGTGCCCACTTATAGAAATGGTAAAATTATTCATCAATCACACACAACCACAGCATTAGATTTCCATCAATATCTTCTTTGGTAAATTTATCACAAATAGAAGAATGACTGTTGTAGGTACATTGTAGAGAAAACATCAAAATAAACCATCTTAATGGTTACTTGTTTAGGTTATGGCCTCTGACAATTAGGCCATCTCTGTTCCATTATGGTGAGACCGTGACGTGATGTGGGCTCGCCTAGAAGATTATGGAGATTCAATATTTTGGGCCCTTTGTGCCACATTCTCAGCCATGAGGCCTAAGTTTCCAAACCCATACTTCAATTTACTTGGAACAAGATTGGCATTTTGGACAACACATTAAAAAAGACAAATGGCACTGTACCCTACCAACACATGCATTGAATGTGAAGATCATGGTAGAAATCTACTAGTCTTTCTTCTGTCCCTAGGGTTAAAAATTGGTCAGTAGGGTCACCAATCATTCAAAGTATCTCCTGAACAGGAGAAAACCGTGGAGAAGCTGGGAATGTCCCTGTAAGCTTGTGGATCAAAACCAGATCATTTTCATTGTGGGCAAATCTTCATCCGCAAGAAAATAAAGTGTTTTGGTGAGCCTGTATTGTGTAGCCAGCTTTGAGTATTGGTTACACTGATGAGCTACTGATGGCACCCACAATTTCTGGATAGAAAGCTGGAAAGGAAGGTATTGGGGACCCAAAGTCAGCCAGTGAGCCCTACCGATTATACTTCCATAGGTAGCAGATCAACTTATTCTGAAATCTCCTAGGCATGGATGTAGATGTAAACCCTAAATCAATGTAGCATTCTTGTGCCTTCAAATTACAAAAAATAAATTAAGAAGAATGTACACCATCATTTTCCATCTAAAGTAGTAAGACTTAATATATACAGTTGAATTGGCAAGAAGAAATGGGAGATGAGTTCTTCTTCCCCTCTTATTCCAGTACATGAAATAAAGTTGAATGAAATCCCGGTAACTAGAAGAGTTTCTGACATTTTATACATCAATATGTATAGAGCTTTTCAATAAGTGGCCATCTTTCATATATCTTGACTCAGCAGAGAAGCTAAGAAATTAAGAGCATTTCAATTTAACAATCCTCCATTCTTTTGAAGCTAAGAATAAGAGTATGACAAAGTAAAGAAAAAATGTGGCATGATTAATACAGCAGCATCTTTATTTGATTTAAAAGATCACTTGCCATTTAAAACCCCATCAAATTTGAGATTCTAACTCAAATACAGTTATCATCTTTTTTTTTTGTTCAGCCTTCTTGATCTACTCCCGTCAAACCCTTGATTCGTCCTAATTTAATTTTGAAATGCTGATGATGTCTTAACAGCATTGTTGATGAAGTATGAAAAGCGTCTCAATAATTATTTTTGCCTCAAGAAATATATCAGCAAAAGAATCGAATTCTTTATTTAATTCTTAATAATGTGGTGATTCAAAAGAAAAGAAAAGAAAGAAAGAATGAATGAAAGAAAGAAAGAAAAGAAGTGGGCTGATCAGATTAAAATCTTTTGGTAATTTTGTATGGAGAAACTAATTTGATCTGATGCTGTTTTTTCTTTCTAATAATGAACGGCACCAAAAGATCTTCAACAAGAAAAACTCTAAATATGTAATTATTTCTAACCCTGATCCAACACCAGTACAGTATGCAAATCTGAATCTCACTTGTAAAAATCACTCACTGGTGCTGTAAGCAGTTTACAACACAGACATGGTACTAAATTTGAAGTCTGCATATGAATTGTTGTTGTTGTTGATAAGCAACAGAAGTGATTGCATTAATAAATTTAAAATCTTCTGATGGCCCAATTCATGAGTGACATGCTAGATAATACACAAGATGCAAGACAAAATCAAGGAAATTACAAATTTACTCATTGCAGAGGTAATCCCCATTCTAGACTCTCCTTTACTACCTCCAATCAAGTACTTAGCTCATTGCAACATAACTTCAAAAGGTCCAACCTGGTTTTCTTGACACAAACCTTCATTATTCTGTTTTATTATTTGCTTGTAGAAGACAATAAGGCAGTTCATATCAGATATCCTATTACAACCTGTCCGACTTGAGTTCAAACCTCATTCTTGTTGCCAACGAGTTCTAAAAGCTAACAATGCAAAGCTACCTGGGTAAAGCAACAAACCAAAACCTATCATGCTACAGTCTCAAATTGATGACAGTAGACCAATTCATCAAAGTAGTTCAAGTCAAGTGATAGTGAAACCTCTGTTCTACTCAACTAGCATGCAACAAATCAAGATTGGTGCCATGGGATTAATGCTAACATGAAATCATCTGTTCTACTCAACTAAAATGCTAAATTAATGCTAACCTGAAATACTCTCTATTTTACCAAACTCACAAAGGGGGATAGACTGATGTTGCCATGGGATTATGTAGATACAAGCAAACTCAAATATGATAAACTGACCCAAGTTCTTATTTTGATAATGGGATCTTCACCCATCTTGAAGGGAAGAAAAAAAAAATGTTTAGGGAACACAGAAGAAGATTCCTCTTGCAAATTCTCGTTAAAAAGTAGGATATACTCAAATACACCACAGAAATCACATCAGCGCCCCACATGCTCATCTCAGTGTGCATTGGGAACATCTCTTCTACTTATCGTTGAAAGATTGATATTTTTAATACCCGGTTGGAATGTGCTGTGGGGCATGCCCTGTGGGGCTCCGAGTTTCCAGAATGCAGTCCTAAGAATAATTCAACACTGTAAAGGTGTTAGCTGGAGCAGTGGCTTAAGTGGAAGCTAGGGCGGCCAAGCATCCCATTACTTGAAGGACCAGATTACCCATTTTGATAAGCACCGAATTGGTGCCATTTTCTTATTTTGATAAGGACAAGATTGGTGCCTTCTTAAAAATCTACTCAAACCACTGACCCCAAATTACCTCAAGGACCAGAAATCTAGTTAAGGATTTAAAAAATTAAAACTTGGAGGGTACTCATTCAAATTTGCCACAGCTGGGCATGATAATCTGGAATAAAATTATTCAAATTTAGAAAGACTTTAATCTGGAATAAAATTAAAACCAGCTTGACTTAAATCAAAACAAATAGGAATTGCTAGACTTAGTTCAGCAACCTCTGAGTTCAAAGGCAGAATATGAATAATAAAGTTTTTAAGGAGGGAGTGACGGATAACAAATAGGAACAATAAAGTCTTTCAGTTCAAAACAATCAGTGACTAAGACTTTAAGGAGGGAGTGAGGGATAATAAAGTCTCAGTTAAGCAACCTCTGAGTTCAAAGGCATCTTGATGGGTGATCTTCAAATGAACTTGTTAGAGATCCTCCGTTCATCTCCTAGGCCATTAAGTATTATTACCAGAAGCTGTCCTATACCAGAAGTGTTGGAGTTGAAAGTAAATTTTGATGGTAGTGCCATTGGTAACCCCGTTTCAGCAGGGGTTGGTGGTCTGTTCAAGAAGAGGGATGTCAAAATTTGGTGGGTTTTTTAGTGGTCCGATATAGGGGTGTCAACAGTATTCGAAAATCTGATTTTGAATTCGATATTCGACATAATCGAATTGAATTCGGATAATCCGAATATTTAATCAGTCGAATTTGGATATCCTATTCTTACCAAATAGTTAATCGGATTCAAATTCGGATATGACCTGATTCGATTCGATAAATATCTGAATTCGACTGATTATTTAATTCTTATATATAATATATATAATAATTAAGTTATATAAATAATTTATATATTTATTTATTATCTAAAATTATTAATTAATCGAATTCGAATTGAATTGAATATTAAAATATTTAATTGGGTTCAAATTTGGATATTAATTTTCAATATCCATCGGATATCAAATCGAATTCAGATATTAGATTTTCTAATCAGATTCGAATTCGGATATTGCCTGATCCAATTCGAATTCGATCCATTTACACCCCTAGTTTGATAGGGACACCTCACTCAACAAAGGCTGAAATTCTAGCTATCCTCACAGGTCTCTGAATTGCTAAAGACAAAACTCTGCAAACACAAATCCAAATTCGATTATATTATAAAATTCATTGATTTTAATATATAAAATTTAGATAATCATATTTGAAATTATAAAAAAAATAATTGTATATTATCTTATATATGAAAATACATATAATATATTTAGTATGTCATATTTATATGAATTTATTAAAACGTCATCAACTTTTTAATTTTTTTCTGTATTTTAAGAATTAAAGTAGTGTCGGATTAAATTTGAATCTGATCCAAGTCCATTAAAATTCAAATTCGAACCCGGGATCTTCGAATCTGATCAGAATTCGGATTGGATTCAGATGTCATTTTTCTAATCGGATTCGAATTCGGATATTGCCTGATCCGATTCGAATTCGGATATTGCCTGATCCGATTCGAATTCGATCCGTTTACACCCCTAGTTTGATAGGGACATCTCACTCAACAAAGGCTGAAATTCTAGCTATCCTCACAGGTCTCTGAATTGCAAAAGACAAAACTCTGCAAACACAATAAAATGGTTAGGAGAAAAGGATGGAGGTCCTTGGAGGTTAGCCCACTATCTGACAGAGGCCAGAAACATCTTGGGTTCCTTGCATGTCAACCTTAATTGGGTTCCTAGGGAACTAAATTCTATAGCTGATCAATTGGTAAAATTTGGATCTGCTAGGCATGGTGGTACAGAAAAATAAAATATACCTCACCTAGCCTAGGGTTGTCAATGGCCTCTGAATGTCTGATGTCTGTTCTAACATCCAATCCAATTATCTTGGATTAGGATTATGTGTTTACATAATCGGATAGGATTTGGATTTTGCAATCTGCATTACTGGATGTGGATTTAACTCCATCCAATCCAGTTAAAATCCAAATTTGATTATATTATAATATTCATTGATTTTAATATATAAATTAAGATAGTCATATTTGAAATTATAAAATATATAATTGTATATTATATTATATAAGAAAATATATATAATATATTTAGTATGTCTTATTTATATGAATTTATTAAAAAGTCATCAACTTTTTAAATTTTTTCTGTATTTTAAAAATTAAAGTAGTGTCAGATTAAATTTGAATCTGATCCAAGTCCATTAGGATTCAAATTTGAACCCAGGATTTTCAAATTTGATCAGAATTCGGATTGGATTCGGATGTCATTTTTCAATATTCAGATTGGACTCAGATATTGTTAAATGCAATCCATTTACAGACCTCACGTAGCCCACTACTCCTGATTTACTGATTATCTATAAGTGGAATCAAGTGCTGGATCTTCAATTGAATGCACATCCATCAAGCAAGCATGTAAGTATGGTCAGCTACTAATAAATAACCAGCAGGTCCAAATGCATTTTCTGCAGCCTTGGTTGAAGTATTTTGTTGTGACTGACCATAAAATATACACACAATTCCTATAGTTTTAAATTCAAAAGACCAAATCATCTGGTCTTTTTGATTTGATCACTACAATTAGGGTTGTAGACATGAACCCCCTCTTGATGTGCTAAATTGTTTTAAAGTCAACTCCTAATCATATTTGTCAACGCATCAGGTAATTCCGGGTGACAGTGGGGTACCTAGTTGCCTAGGTGGGCTCTTAGGCAATGCCAAAATGATAAGAATTTTATAAAATAAAGATCTAAGTTTTTGATATATCACTAGTTTTATATACCATTCAACATACATATCATTTGAAAGAACAACAATTCTTGTGGTTAGGATGCAACGAAAGCATTAATGTGCAAAAATCATGCGACTATTTTACTTTATAAGAAGCTTACTTTCCATAATTTTTATAGTGAGGGAGCCTCTATTTGTACTAAATTTAATGCTTTCATGGCGTTCAGATTTTCTTATCTCACAACATTTTGGAAATAGTGGTTTAGAATGATAATCAATGTTTGTTTGATATATTCATTGAGAAAATACCCACACCCATGGCAAGTTGGCATCTAGCAATATATCTTTCAAAAAATAAAGAAAACAAGTGTTGGCATGAGCCTTTCCTTTTCTTAAACATTAAAACAAGGCAACAAATGTACCAACTTCATTGCTAATAAGGGTATCAATGAAGAAAACTTCTATGATTATAATGCCATCAATGAGTTTCCAAGCATGGCAATGTTGCTACATGCTTAAAGAATACTTTGGTACTCCGTCTATTTGTGTAGGTCAATGGTCTTGTTGGTTTATGATTGGTTTTTGTTTTTCTATTTTTTAAGCCTTGTATTGGGTTAGGATGAGAGAGTTAGGTTGTGTGCTCTATTTTTGGGTGAGGTGCTTATTACTCTGATCGCCTCATCTGTACTGACTCTCTAGAAAACTCTGTTGCCCTGCTTATTGAGGCTGAAGGTTGATAAATATAGTCAATCAGTTGTAATTGAGATTTTTTACCAATCAGAAAATTAAAATTAGGGGTGCAACTTGAGTGGGGATCAAAACCCTTTATAAATTGGATCCTAATGAATCATTGGCTACTTTCTACAGAAAAAGAAATTCCTATGAATTGATAGTAGTGACAGTATCCACTAGTGAAGTAGAGAGTTATCTAGTTTTTTGTAGTGAAGTAGAGAAAAATTATTGCCACTTTCAATTTTTATTGTGTTTTCACCTATAGTTTCCCCACCAAATAGGGCTTTGCTTACAAGATGATGATAGTAAGGGAAATCTATGAATCGAGAAAATAGTACATAACCAGTAAAGAAGAAACCCCAATAAAATGTTAAATAAAAAACTCTTTAAGAAACCTAAATTCTCCATCTCGAAAAATTGGAACATGAAAACAGATATATATTCTTTATTCCACAAATGATTTCTTTATACTTTGACAGACCTACGTTTGAATTTGGCTTGACCTACTGCCATGTTTATGCTTCAACAATCCAATATGTCTCTTCTATTTAGGGCTTCACAAATGATTGGGGTACCAACTAGAGGCCGATGGATGAAATCCCTGCATATGTGATGCAGCTCTGGTTGTGAAGCACTCCGAGAACTGCTGGATTATCCTGCAGGTATGGTTATCACAAGAAAACCACACGAACAGAGATAATGAAGGAAAGAAGCCAAGAAAGAAAGAAGGGAATGAGAGAATGTAGATGTATAATTCTGTCTCTATTCAACTCAGTACAAGAGATTTATAACAGCTCGTCCAACAACTCAACTCATGCCTACTAATATAACAAACATAACTGTCTAACATCCCAACTAATATAACAAACATAACTGCCAACTCAACTCATGCCAACTAATATAACAGTCTAACATCCCAACTAATATAACAAACATAACTACCAGCTCAACTAACTGCTAGCCACTTTCTATGCTACATCAAATCCTCCCCCTTAAGAACCTTTGTCCTCAAAGGTCAAAACCAGGACACTTCTTGCAAAGGTCATAATAGAACTCCCAAGTGGCAGCTTCAGGAGGGCAATTCTGCCATTTGACCAGGACCTTTGCAGCAGCCCCTTCCCCCGCTTGACCATCTGACAATCAAGAATAGCTTCAGGGACTCTTGGGGCATTGGAAGGAACCCTGAAAGGAGACAAATCGAAAGCAACAATAGCCAAATAATCCTTCTTCAGCTGGGATACATGAAACACATTATGAATCTGAGCTCCAGTAGGCAATTCGAGCTTGTAGGCAACAACACTTATCTTGTCAAGGATTTTATAGGGGCCATAGTACTTGGGACTGAGTTTATGATTCGAGCGATCAGCAACAGTTCTTTGGTGATATGGTTGCAACTTGAGGAATACCATATCCCCAATATTGAAGCTCCTTTTACTCCGGTGTCGGTTTGCCAACTGTGCCATCCTATTTTGAGCTCTCTGCAAATGAAATTTAAGAGATTTCATCATGTTCCCTCGCTGGAGGAGACTGCGATCAACCTCAACACTTTTTGACTCCCCTGGCAAATAAGGCAGGTGAAGAGGAGAGGGCTGCCCATATAAGATCTCATATGGAGTCGTACCAGCAGAGGTATGGAAGGTGGTATTATACCATCACTCAGCAAGAGGGAGCCATTTACTCCATGAAGTAGGCTGATCATGACACATATAACGAAGATATGTTTCGAGACAGCGATTGACAACTTCTGTTTGGCCGTCCGTTTGAGGATGATACGTCGAGGAATGGAGTAATTCAACACCTTGCAATTTAAACAGCTCAATTCAAACTTCAGAGAGGAACACCAGATCCCTATCAGAGACAACGGTATTCGGCAACAGATGGAGCTTAAAGACCTCATTAAGATAAAGTTGAGCTACCTGCAGGGTTGTATATGGATGCTATAAAGCCATAAAGTGGACAGCTTTGCTTAAACAATCAACTACCACAAAAATAACATCCTTCCCAAAAGAAGTAGGCAACCCCTCAATAAAGTCCATCAATATTGCAGACCAAACTTTATCAAGGATAGGTAAGGGTTGCAGTAGACCAGGATAGGCTGAGGAATCATATTTGCAAGTTTGACATGTACTACAGGACCGGATGTATTGGTGGACATCCTTAGGCATTCCCTTCCAATAAAATAGTGACTTAATCCTCTACAAAGTTGTTGTATGACCAGAGTGACCTCCAAATGGTGAATCATGCATCCATTTAAGAATAGACTGCTTAAGAGCAGCGGAAGACCCCACAACCAATTTCCTTTTTCTGTGCAATTGGCCATTACTCCAAGTATAATGAGGGTGAGTTGTTGGATTTTGTTGAAGCTCAAGGATCAGTTTCTGTAAAGCTGAGTCAGTATGCCAAGCCTGCTGCAACTGTTGATACAAGTCTGCATCCAATGCCCTCAAGGCCAATAACAGAAGCTCTAAAGATTGCATCCTGGAAAGAGCATCGACTGCCTTATTTTCCTGCCCCTTTTTGTACTAAATTTCAAAGTCATAGCCCATCAGTTTTGCCATTATCTCCTGCTGTGCTGGAGTAGAAATTTTCTACTCCAACAAATATTTGATGCTCTTCTGATCTGTCCTTATAATAAAATGTCTATTTAGTAAGTATGTACTCCATTTTTGGACTGCAAACAAGACAGCTAGCAACTCTCTTTCATATACTGATTTTGCTTGATGCAAAGGACTGAGGGTGTGACTTATATAAGAAATAGGGTGATTATCCTGCATAAGAATTGCACCAATACCCACTCCTGAAGCATCAGTCTCAATGACAAAAGTCTTGGAAAAATCAAGAAGACCCAGGACTTGAGCAGAGCAGAGAGCTTCCTTCAATTGATCAAAAGCCACTTGGGCCTGTTCATTCCATGAGAATTGATCTTTCTTGAGAAGATTAGTGAGAGGTTTAGCAATATGACCATAATGCTGCACAAACCTCCTATAATATCCTGATAATCCCAAGAATCCCTTCAGTTGTTTCAAGTTAGTAGGTGGAGGCTAATTCCGGACTGCTGAAATTTTAGTAGGGTCAGTAGCAACCCCCTGGGGCAGAATAAAGTGCCCCAAGTACTCCACTCTAGAAGCAACAAAGGATCATTTGCTTCTCTTGACATACAAAGAATGCAGTGGCAGTAACTCAAAAACAGCTTCCAAATGATGTAGATGAATCTGCAAATCTGGACTATACACTAGAATATCATCAAAAAAGACTAAGACAAATCTTCTAAGATATTGCTTAAAGACTTGATTCATCAAATTCTGAAATCAAGATGGGGCATTTGTGAGGCCAAAGGGCATCACCAAAACTTCATAATTCCCTTCATGTGTCTTAAAAGCTGTCTTGAATACATCTTCCTTATGCATTCGAAGTTGGTGGTAACCGGATCTTAAATCCAGTTTAGTAAATACACTAGCACCAGATAACTCATTCAAGAGGTCATCCAAAAATGAGATAAGGAACCTATCCTTCACAATTCTATTGTTTAATTCCCTGTAATCTATACAAAGGCGCCATGAACCATCTTTCTTTCCCACTAGAACAACAGGAGAAGCATAAGGACTTACACTAGGTTGTATAATACCTTTCTCCAACATTTCATTTACCAACTTCTCAATAATATTTTTCTGTAAAGATGGGTACCTGTATGGCCTCTTATTGATAGGGAGAGCCCTAGGTTCAATTGGGATCTTGTGATCAAAGCCTTCTCTGTAAGAGGGCAGGCCCACCGGTTCTTCAAATACAACAGAGTACTTGTCCAAGAGCTTACAGACTGCTTCAGGTATGGCTGCATTATTCAGAGTAATAGAGAACAGAGAAGCAGTAGCATCAACATCCTCTTCAATACTGCAGAGTTGCAACAAGGCTAATTGTCCTCCTTGCAGCAGTGATTTAGATATTCTTTTGCCATCAACTTCTCTTAGTTTATTAGTGGTAGCTCCTTTGACAACATGCTTCTTCCCATCAACCCTAAATTCCATTCTCAATTGTTGGAAGTCCCAAACTATAGGTCCTAAGGTTGACAGTCACTGAATTCCTAGTACCACATCACAAAATCCTAAAGGTAAGACCATGCAATCTGCTGCAAAAGTGGTGCCTTGTATTTGCCAACTAAATCCTTTACAGACTGCTGTTGTATACACTTTATTACCAACAACTACTGATACAGCCATTGGCTTAGTGCTCTCCACTTTACACCCCAACTTCTTCACAACTTGCTCATCCACAAAGTTATGTGTACTACCACTATCAATCAAGATTTGTAGAGGTCATTTCTTGTGATACCCAGTCACCCTCATAGTCTGAAAATGTGAGTTTCCTATAATCGCATTCACCGATATGCAAGGCTCAATAGGGGGTTCTTCTTCCTTACATTCTTCTGCAGTGTCATCTTCATCCTCATCATCATTTAGTTCCATAACATATAGTTGGGCTCTCTTATGTTTCAGTTGGTGTCCTGGTGTAAAGGGTTCATCACAGAACATACACAACCCTTTAGCTCTTCTATCAACCATTTCCGCAGCTGAATACAACGTAGGTGGCTTGTCCAAGATAGGTGTTCCCTGAATCTTGAGAGGAATAGATGGTGGGGTTTTAATAGTACCTTGTTTAGATGTCTGATTATTACTCACAGCCTTCGGATACACATTCTTGATTTGAGAATTATACTTCGACTGCTTGTACTTTTGCGTAGATTCAAATAACTTTGCTAAGTTGGTAGCATGCTGAATAGTCATGGGATGAAACATTCTCACATGCATTTGTGTTTCATATTCTAACCCGGTAATGAAGCAACTGATTTTATATTCTTCAGTCAATTCCACCCTGGTCAAGATGTTCTCAAACTACTCCATATGCTCAACAACAGAGCCTGATTGTTTGAGCGACATTAATTCTGACATCGGATCATCAAAGGCAGGACCGAACCTACTCGCGATGGCCTTAGCATAATCCTCCCAATTCATGGGGTCATTAGTGAGTCTAGACTTCATCAAAGTGTGATGCCATTGTAGTGCTTTACCTTCCAAATGGATCGCTGCCAATTTGACTTTAGCAGCAGACGAAGTGTTATCCAAAGAGAAGAATTGGTCACATTTGTAAAGCCAATCCTTCACATGGTCTCCATTGAATTTCGGGAAATCTACCTTTGTAAGCCTTGTGGAGAAGGAGGAATCAGAAAAAGAATTACCATCTCCACCATTTCTTGGGTGTCCTCTTCCTAACGTCCCCCCTGTCTGCTCCTGCCTTGCTTGCTGATTAACCAATGCCATTATCATATCCTTTAGCCCAGTGATGGATTGATCCAATCGAGCATTAGTTTCATTCAACTTCCTTGTTAAAGCTGCCTCTACCTCTCGAATGGAGGTTTGTTGTCGTGTCGATTCCGCCATTACCCAGAATCAGAACAAGCTCTGATACCAATGATGCAGCTCAGGTTGTGGAGCACTCTGAGAACTGTTGGATTATCCTGCAGGTATGGTTATCACAAGAAAACCACATGAACAGAGATAATGAAGGAAAGAAGCCAAGAAAGAAAGAAGGGAATGAGAGAATGTAGATGTATATTTCTGTCTCTATTCAACTCAGTACAAGAGATTTTTAACAGCTCGTCCAACAGCTCAACTCATGCCAACTAATATAACAAACATAACTGTCTAACATCCCAACTAATATAACAAACATAACTGCCAGCTCAACTAACTGCCAACCACTTTCTATGCCACATCAATATGAGGGGAAAGAGAGGTGAAGATATATAAATAAAGATATCTCATAAGAAAAAAATATAAAATCAGAAAGGAGAGAAGATGAATATCACTCGCACAAGTAGGAATGGAGTACCAAGAACAAATCTTCTGGCTTCAACTCAAACCCTATAGTTTCAAATCTTCAAATCTTTATTCACAAGTTCATGGCTTCAAATCCTTCTATCTGAGCAGATATTCACAACCGATCCATAGTTATCTTTAAATCTCCACTCTCACATCCACAGCTCTCTTGAAATCGAACTCTATGCATGGCTTCTCACAGTTCTCAAATGATAAGTTAAATGGAGGAACAAAGATATGGCATCGAGATTAAAGGAAAGGATGATTTAAAGTGAGAGATATTCGTCATTACGTTTAACGAATCCCTCCTTTGGCGCGACATAGCTGTTTTGGCGGGACCCCTGTTTCACCAGTCAATTGGTTATTATTTTCTTTTGTTCTTTTTTCAAAATAATAACTTTCGGGACTCATCATACAGTTACGTTGTATGGTCTATTAAAATTTGACCGCCGGCCCCTACTCAAAACGTGAGTGGGCAAATTTGTTCACTGATGTTGTTGCGATTTGTTGGAATTGCACGCGACCGCCGGATACAAACTACCGGCTTATAGGAAATTTCTTGTAATGGAATCGATTTTTTCAAGAATCAGTGGTGCTACAAGTATCAAAGTGCATGGGATACCTTGGAGGAGTAGTTTCAAGACAGTGCCAAGGTAGCTATTGTTAAGCTTCAAACTCTTAAAAGGGATTTGGAGAATATAAAAATGAAGAATTCTCACCACTAAATATTATTATTCTATATTAAGAGAAATTGTCAATCAATTAAGAATCTATGGAAAAGATATTACTAAGAAAAGGGTGGACGAAAAAGTATTAATTAGTGTGGTAGAAAAATATAATCTAATAGTAACCACTATTGAGGTGACAAAAGATATCACTACTCTCTTAGTGACAAAGTTGGTAGGCTCTTTAGAAGCTTACGGAAAAAGAGTAAATAGGCATAATGAAAGCTCTATAGAGAACACCTACCAACCCAAGTTCAAAATAAGGTCTCAGAAATCCAAAAGAGGTGAAAGAAAACTTAGAGAAGTTTCCGAAAAAGACGAAAGTTGTAGAAACGAGTAAAATGGAGGAGATATTAGGATAGATAAAAAAAAGGAAAATATCTGCCATGCCATATCTACAAGAAAACCAGTCATATTGAGAAAAATTATTGGTTTCAGGGAAAACCAAAATGTCAAAATTGTAAAAAAATTGGGTATGTAGAAAAGGATTGTTGTCTTAAGGAAAGACATCTAATTTAATTGGGTATGTAAAAAAAATTGGTTTCAGGGAAAACCAATCATCAGCATTCAATTATGAAATCTCTATCTCCACATCTACATCTAATTATTATGTTAGATTTGGGATCCAATGCAAATTTAATCTACAACCATATTATTGTGTTTCAAATGAAAAAAAAGTTTTAAAATGTTAATTATTTTCAAGTGTATATGTATAATAAATGTACATAAAAATAAATATTAAATTTATCAATTATAAATTTATATAATTGTACATAATATCTTTATGTATACATAATTATACTACATATATACATAAAATAAGGACCGTGAAGTAGTGATGTGTGGCTCATTGTGACACTAGCAAGTGCACTAGCCGTTCAAGTAATAAAGTAGTGAGTGAAGTATCGTTCCCACGAGGATTTAGGAAACAATTACCAATACTAAATTGAGTATTTCTTATCTGATCAACAAATAATCAAAACTTTAATGAAAGCTAAAAAAATCCTAAATTAAAATCTATCTAAATCATTGGCCCAATTGCCTTCAAATAAGGTTAGAAGAGTAAGCAGTAAATGTCAATCTCAGAATTCAGCAATCTATCAATTTGGATCATTCGAATAAATCATGATTGAGCCTTGGTTTGGTGAAACCCCAAGGTCATGAACAGCCTCTCTCAAGCACATGTTCATCCTATGCATGAGTGACGGTTCTTCTATCTCTAGCAAGAATCTAATCCCCATGCATGCATTTCTTCAAACACTTCTAAGGCATCAATTCAAATCTGAATTGATCACCAACTGAATTGTGCAAGTTATCTCTAACCTTGCACTCAATTCAGTTCTTGAATAGTAGATCTGAATTCCTAGAGTCTCTCTCAAGCACTCTAGGAATTCCAAGCTGTAGATTAATTCGCCCAATCTGAAATTTGCAGATCTGAATTCTCTTTCAAGCAATTCAGATCTTGCAATCTCAGATCTGAGAATTCAGATCTAAGTTTTGAAGGTTAGTTGGCCGAATTGATCAGCAATAACACCCTTATTCAAGAAACTTCAAGTACAATCCATGATCATTTGAATGAATAAAAAAGAATTAGATTGCTGAACTGAAATTTTACAAGCTGAAATACATCAAGGAAGAATGGAAACAAGGAGAAAGAAGAAAGAAAATATAACAAAGAAACTGAATTCAAATCAAAAGAGAATGAAACTACAAATGATTTATTACAAAATATCTTTGAATCACAAACCCTCAATTCGAACTCACCTTCTTCTTCTAGCTTGCTTGTCTTGAACTTCCTTCAGCCCTTCTTCTTCTTCTTCCTTGCGCCTAGCCTTCTTCTCTTCTCTTCTCTCAAGGTGGCCAAACCTCTAAGAGTGGGAGAGCCTTCCTCTCAAGCAATTAAACACCTCTCCCCCCTCCTAGAGGCCTCCTTATATAGTTTTTCAAGGGGGCTCTTGCCCCTTCTTGAAGCCTCTAGAATGGGGTGTATTACACCCCTTTCTTGAACTTTCTAGAGCTCTCTTGAAAGCCTCCTAAGGGCTGCTATTTGGGCTGCACTTAGGCTCTCTCTTAGCACATGATAGCTATACATTGAGCTGCTTTTTGGGCTGAGAATGGGCCTTCCTTGCTGGGCCAAATTCTACTCATAGCTAGGCTTTCTTTTCTTGGGTTTTCTCAAGAAATTCACTTGCTCTTCTTGGGCCGAAGTGCTCTCTCTTGCTTCCACGACTGGACTGGACTGAAATTGGTCTTTTTGAACCTTCTTTTCTTGCCTTTTTCCTTTCTTTTCTTGGATTAATTATCCCTGAACTTATTCTTAGCATTAAGCTAAATTAAGGCAAAAATTAATAAAACCGGCATAAAAATCCATGCTAAAGTCTTCAAAAATTATAGATAAATTGTAAGTTCATCAAGTAGCAACCAGTGTGGCATCTCTCCTATTTAGACCAAGCACGAATTGGGATGAGGAGCCATGGATCCTTCATGAAGATGGCTCGTCAAACCAGCAGGGTAGTAGAGCTGGGATTGTTCTGCACGGGCCGAGCGGTGTGAAACTGGAGTATGCACTACGCTTCGAGTTCGTGGCATCCAACAATGAAGCGGAGTATGAGGCATTACTAGCCGGGCTGGCTCTAGCAAATGAAGTGAAAGCCAAACACATTGTCATCTGCAGTGATTCTCAGCTCGTAGTCAACCAGGCTACGGGTGAGTACGAAGCTCGAGAGCCAACCATGATCACTTAATTAGCCAAAGTAAGAGGGGCTCTACTCAACTTCTAGTCACACTTCATCCAATAGATCCCGATATCAGAGAACGCTGAGGTCGATGCCCTATCCTGGCTAGCTAGCAGTAGTGATAGCACCATGAGAACCGTGTATATAAAGAACCTACCTCGGCCTTGCAGATCGTAATGTTACCAGAAGGGTAGAGCGTCAGGCAGCCAAGTACATCATAATAGACAAGGGCCTATACCAAAGATCTTAACACTCCCCTATCTGTGCTGCTTGCGACCTTCCAAGGCCGAGCTCGTGCTCCACGACACTCATGAGGGCCTGTGCGGTGGACACTTGGGGGGTAGGGCTCTCGCCCAGAAAGCGCTACGACAGGGGTATTACTAGCCAATGATGAAGGCAGATGCAATCGAGCTCGTCAGAAGATGTGACAAATGTCAGAAGCACGCTAACATCCACCACCAACCTACCACTAATCTAAAATATCTTACCAGCTCATGGCCCTTCGCACAGTGGAGGATTGACATACTCAGACCATTCCCGCCAGCAGCAGGGCAGAGGAGGTTCTTAGTGGTGGCAGTTGACTATTTTACTAAGTGGGTTGAGGCTGAACCTCTCGCGACGATTACAGCTTGGAATGTGCAAAACATTTTCTAGAAGAGTATAGTATGCCGTTTTGGACTACCCTGAGTACTGATCTCCAGCAATGGTAAGTAGTTCGAGGACATCAAATTCCAAAATTGGTGCAAAGACATGGGGATACAACAAAACTTCACCTCGGTAGCACATCCTCAAGTAAACGGCCAAGCGAAAGTCATGAACAAAGCCATTCTCTGCGGACTGAAAGCACACTTGGACCAAGCTAAAGGACTATGGGGAGACGAGCTACCTAGTGTTCTATGGGCCTATCGGCCCACGGTGAAGATTGCGACAGGAGAGACTCTCTTCAACCTCATTTATGGCACCGAGGCAGTTATCCCAACCGAGATCGAAGTTCCCATGCTACGACTAGAAGCGCATGATGACAAAGTAAATGAATACGAGCTACGCACCAACCTCAACCTACTTGACGAGGTACGAGACCATGCATACATTAGGACCGCGACCTACCAGTAGAGAGTAGCTTGGTACTATAACGCCAGGATAAAAAAGTGGAACCTCCGTGTCGGAGACCTGGCCCTTCATAAAATTATGGTGCCTGAGCCCGGTGTTTGTAAGCTCGGGCCAAATTGGGAAGGACCCTACCAAGTAAGATGGGTGCTCGGAGAAGAAACGTACAAGCTCGAAACCCTAGAAGGGAAACAAGTACCTCGGGCATGGAATATTGTCAACCTAAGGCAATATTACCTATAAATTACCGAACTGAGTGGACTACAAGTCGATCCCAGAGCCTAAGGGCCAATATGCCGAGCTAACGATGACCTCGGCACTATAAGACCCAGTCGCCTCTTCGGCATGGGCGGACCCTAAGAGAGTGAACTATAAGTCACTCCCCCTAGCCTAAGGGCTAAAATGCCGAACTAACTAAGGACCTCGACGCTATGTATGACTTAACCTCCGCATCGGCATAGGCTTAGTATGCCAAGGACGCGGGCAGCTCAGGTGCGAACCCTACGACACAGCCCACCTCGGTATACAACAGGTTGGACCCGCCAGGGACAACTATCAATTCAAGTGACCGAGTAGACTGGTCAGGCATATACTCTACCATGTCGCTCACCTCGGTGCACCCTATAACATCAACCCTACTAAGTATTGGGAGATAGTTTGGGGTGACAGCAGTTAAGGAACACCCACTTCAAGAATTTAACTAGCTTAATAGCTCGGGGTAAGACAATTAGTCTGGCAAAGATGAATTGCACAAACACTTAGGAAAAAAGTATTTTTCATTGCAAAATAATTCATTACAAAAATCATTACAAAATGTGTTTAGTACTAAAGAGAAGAAAATTGAGCTTGCAGGCCCAATACAAAAAAGAAGTTAAAACTAAGCTTGCAGGCTCAAAGTACAAGGACCACACAATCTATTTGGGGGACTCGTCATTTCTACTTGGGACCTCCTCAGGAGCTTCAGCCAGGTCGGTGGCATCTGCCTCTTCGTCGCCACTCTCCTCTTTAGAATCCGGGTCCTCTGTGGCCTGGCGGGCTATGTCATCCGTGATGGCACTCATGTCGAGCTTGGGGCATGTGTGCCTTATCAACCACCTACTAAGTTTGAAGCCCTTACAATAGGCCTCCGTCAACACGGCGTCAAACTTGTCCGATTTGACATAGTCTATGGCAGCCTGAACCTTGGTCTCCTCTATGGCCTGGTTGAAGATCTCAGTTTTTTCCTCAATATCAGCCTTGAGGAACTCCACCTCATGCTTTAGGACTCCTTTATCCTCCTTAAGACCTTTCACCTCAAGCTCTAAGGCCTCCTAGTCTGCCTTAAGGACATTCACCTCGGTCCTCAGCCCGTCCCTCTCGTGCGTCAACTCTTCTTTCTCTGCCAGCAGTGCTTCGATGAAGTTCTTCTGAGCTATAGCATCACTCTCCAACCGATAGATTTGATCGCGAGCTGCCATTAGATCGGTGTGGGCTGCGTGAACTGAGTCCTCGGCAGCCAGAGCCCACTTCAGGTGCCTTTCAGACTGAAGGGTCAGGGCATGCACGGTAGAGTTCACCTGACAAGAGAAGGTTGGTTAGTACCGAAAAAAAAAATTGAAGTGATAGAACTCACCACAATAGAATGGGTGGCAGCTCGGGCTCCGAGCTGATCAGGAGTGAGCTCGGCCCAATCGGAGACCTCTTCGGCGTAGACAGCCCCCTTACTCTTCCAAAGGCTGCACTGTGGGATCAGGATGCTATGCCCTCCCTCTTGACACCCCGATTTGGAAATTGCCGTCTCAGCTGCGTAACCGGACTCAGTAGAGGCTTCAGCGGCAGCATCAGTGGCTTCAGTAGCGACCTCGGGTTCCACAGCTGCCTTAGAAATAGGCTCTGCCACCATTTTGGGCTCCCAAGGTGGTAAGTTCTCCTCCTCCAAATCAATGATCGGAGGGGTATCAGGAAGCTCGGGCTCATAAGTAGGGGCTTACGGAAGCCCGGGCTCAGAGGTGGGGGCCTGTAGAGGCTCGACGCGAACTCTCTTGGCAGTTCGCTTCTTTCTCCCATTCATTTGGCGGAAAAGCCTCTCCCCCTTAAGCTTATCTTCTTCCATGGGTCCTGCAACAGAGCTCGACATTAGTAAACTCGAAAGTACTAGCTATTTAAGCAAGGTACTAAGTAAGAAAACCTACCCGGGCTCAAGCCGGCTTGTATGAGCTTGGTCTCGGCGATATAATCCTTGTAATACCTGAGCTCAGCCCATGACTGGAGCATCTCCCTTGTCTTATTGTCCCATATAACATCGGGGTCTTGAATAACTGCCCTCCAATGAGTGGGGAAGGGCCACCCCACAGTGTTTCGGACTACGAAGTAGTCCTGCTTCCAGGCCAGGACTTTGCTGGGAAGCTTGTGTAGTAACTTGAAGCCTGGGCGAGGGGACAGGTAGTAGGCCCGCCTATGCTCGGGGAGAACGCTTGAAGCACTCTTCTTTATTGACAGAATAGAGCAAAAAATATCTAAGTCTAGGGGGAGGGCGTAGTCAAAGCAGAGGGAAATGGTCCCAACCACGTTACGGATGGAGTTCAGGTGGAGCTGGTTTAGGGCGATGTTGAAGTGTTTTAAGACCTCTACAATGAGAGGGTGAAGAGGAAGCAGAAGACCGGCTATGAGCTGCTCCCTATAGATCACGATCTCATCAAGACCATGCTCCCAAGGGAAGTTACTTGAGGGCAAGCTGTAGGTATACTCTCTAGGGAGATTGTACTGCCGATAAGATACCGGAGTCTCTCCAGGGTCATGATGAAAGGACTGAACTTATCTGGCATCCGACCTCGGTGAGAGGTGGACGCCAGGTTACCCGAGGCCTCCCGCGCCTCATGAGAAGACTGGACTTCGGTGGGGTCACCTTGAACCGAGGTACCCACCACGGGCTCATCTAAAAGGCTATCTAAGCTAGACATGATAAACAAACTGAAAAGAAAAAAGAAGCTCGGGGGACACCAAAGAAACGCAACCGGACTGGGAAAACTGGACGAACTGAAAGACCCAAGCTGGAGACCTCAAATGCAAGATCAAGACGAATGCATAAAACTTATGGCGAGGAAAATGACCCGGGACCCCCACTATTTATAGCCGCTATGCTCGGGCATCGATGGTCAAGATCAAGATGATCTGATGGCTCTCAAGAAAATTGGCTACGCGACCCTCGAGGCAAAATTGGTTTAGCGCATTTTTTGACGTCCGCAAAGTCCATAGATTGCATGACGTCCGCGCGTGAACTGTACGCGACCCGGGTTACTCTTGATTTAGCCGAGCAGTGAACCGGTCTGACCAACGAGCCACCTAACAAGACGGACTGAGCTCCGAGCCAAATCCACCCGACACACCGTGAACTCCTCACGCTGGGTCAGAACCCCCAGCACAGCATGCGGACACGTGGACATGACCTGGCATAAGTGACGACTGATGTGTGGCTCATTGTGACACTAGCAAGTGCACTAGCCGTTCAAGTAATAAAGTAGAGAGTGAAGTATCGTTCCCACGAGGATTTAGGAAACAATTACCAATACTAAATTGAGCACTTCTTATCTGATCAACAAATAAATCAAAACTTTAATGAAAGCTAAAAAAATCCTAAATTAAAATCTATCTAAATCATTGGCCCAATTGCCTTCAATTCAGGTTAGAAGAGTAAGCAGTAAATGTCAATCTCAGAATTCAGCAATCTATCAATTTGGATCATTCGAATGAATCATGATTGAGCCTTGGTTTGGTGAAACCCCAAGGTCATGAACAGCCTCTCTCAATCGCATGTTCATCCTATGCATGAGTGACGGTTCTTCTATCTCTAGCAAGAATCTAATCCCCATGCATGCATTTCTTTAAACACTTCTAAGGCATCAATTCAAATCTGAATTGATCACCAACTGAATTGTGCAAGTTATCTCTAACCTTGCACTCAATTCAGTTCTTGAATAGTAGATCTGAATTCCTAGAGTCTCTCTCAAGCACTCTAAGAATTCCAAGCTGTAGATTAATTCGCCCAATCTGAAATTTGCAGATCTGAATTCTCTTTCAAGCAATTCAGATCTTGCAATCTCAGATCTGAGAATTCAGATATGAGTTTTGAAGGTTAGTTGGCCGAATTGATCAGCAATAACACCCTTATTCAAGAAACTTCAAGTACAATCCATGATCATTTGAATGAATAAAAAAGAATTAGATTGCTGAACTGAAATTTTACAAGCTGAAATACATCAAGGAAGAATGGAAACAAGGAGAAAGAAGAAAGAAAATATAACAAAGAAACTGAATTCAAATCAAAAGAGAATGAAACTACAAATGATTTATTACAAAAGATCTTTGAATCACAAACCCTCAATTCGAACTCACCTTCTTCTTCTAGCTTGCTTGTCTTGAACTTCCTTCAGCCCTTCTTCTTCTTCTTCCTTGCGCCTAGCCTTCTTCTCTTCTCTTCTCTCAAGGTGGCCGAACCTCTAAGAGTGGGAGAGCCTTCCTCTCAAGCAATTGAACAACTTTCTCCCCTCCTAGAGGCCTCCTTATATAGTTTTTCAAGGGGGCTCTTGCCCCTTCTTGAAGCCTCTAGAATGGGGTGTATTGCACCCCTTATGAACCTTCTAGAGTGCTCCCTCCTCTTCAAGAAACTCCTAGAAGTTGCCGCCCCTAGCTCCTTTTGGGCTGCTATTTGGGCTACAACTTAGCTTGCTTTTGAGCTCATGTGGGCTACACTCTAGGCTGTTATTTGGGCTAAAAATGGGCTGGGCCGAAATTTCCTTCTTGCTAGGCTTCTTCCCTTGAATTTTCCAAAGAGTTTCACTTGCTCTTCTTGGGCCGAATGAAATTCTCTTGCTCTCATGGCTGGGCCGGGATGAACTTGATAAATTTTGGGTTTCTTTTCTTGCTTTTGCCTTCTTTTTGTTGATTTGGCTCCCCCTGAAATCTTTCTTGCAATCAAGCTAAATTAAGGCAAAAATTAATAAAATTAGCATAAAATTTCATGCAAAAACCTCATAAAATATAGATAAATTGTAGGTTCATCAACGACTCAGCGTGACAGCATGGCAGCATGACCGTAACTCGATGTAATGAACTCGCCGAAGCCCAGCCTGGCAACTCGGCGGACGAGGCAACTCGCCGAGAAATAACACTTAGCTCACCCTGAATCCTCTCCAAGGGTGGAGCGCCCATAGCTCCCCCCAAGCGAGGGGCCCCAAGCTCCTCCCAACGAGCTCTGAGCTCTTCCTTCCTAAGAAGGGAACACCCTGACCTGCAGCTAAGTATCCCGAAGTGGAAACACTTCGGGTCAGCACCATTGGCTCTCCTAACTTGTCTCTAAGGGCTCGCCTCAAGCAGAAGCAGCTCAGCACACCACCAGTACCCCGGTACAGGGTAGCTCGGTAGAAGACAGCTCGACTCAAGATAGCTCAGTGACTTAGAAAATATCTGCCTGACAACAGTACCTGTCGAATCTGGAGGCTGCACCAACGTCCCTCATCAGGCGGCGTCGTGCCTGCCATCTCTGAAAGATGTCTCACGTCTGACAGGTCCGTACCCTGCAACGGCGGCCTGCGCCCGCCACCTTAGCTCTGGCAATAATGGTTGTGGCAGAGAGACAAAGGCGATTACACCTGACTTGACAGGGGCGGTTACGCTTGACTTGATAGGGGCGGTTACACCTGACTTGATAGAGTTCCAATATAAAAGAGCCCCAATCCCCAAGGGACGAAAAAAAAAAAATTGACTCCGCGCTATTTGCACTCTTAGCCTTCTTTAGATTCTCCACAGCTCTCAGAGTTCTAACTTAAGCATCGGTGTGTTCCCGCCGGGCGAGCTCCCTGGGAATCCTTCACCTTCCTCTTCTTCTCAGGTACTGTCTATCGCCAGTTAGGAGCCAGGTTTCCGCCAGATAGGAGTGCCCGGATCGCACTACATCACTTCACAACAAAACAATCAGGGTAAAACTCAAAATAAGTATGATTATCTTTCATAATTTGAGAGAGAGAAAGTAGGTTCTTGCAAAGAGAAGGAACACAATAAACATTAATTAATTGAAAGGATTTATGATTTGTATGAAAAGTAGTAGAGCCAATGTGAGAGATCTTCAAACCTGCCCCATTACTGACTCTCACTTGTTCTGGACCGTGATAATCTGAAGGTTCTGCAAATCCGGTGTCATGTCTGTTGATGCACCCGAATCTGGATACTAGTTGGTATCAACCTCAAAGGTATTATCAGCATGAAAAGTCGCTGGAGTAGATGGTTGGAACCTAAACTTTCAACATGATAGGAGATATCGAAACGACGATAGCATTTAAAACCCACGTGACCAGTCTTACCACAAAGTTGGCATCGAGGAAGATTGTTTTTTGAAGGAGAATTGTCTTGAATCTGATAATTGCCTCTGCCTCTTCCCCGACCACCACTGCAGCTACAACCACGTCCACGATTATTACCATTGTTATTATACTGTTGATTACCTCCAGTGGCAATATTTGCTAAAGGCATTGGTTGTTCTGGTGTTGGATGTTGTTGCTGAGAGATCCAAATCTCATGACTGATAAGAAGGCCATGAAGATCATTTAATGAGGGCAGAAAATCATCAGATCTAGTAGTAAGGGCTGCAACAAATTGAGAATATTCAGGTGCAAGAACTGAAAGGATGTATAAAACAAGATCAGATGAAACAGGGGTAGATATGACAGCTAGTGTATCTGCTATGGTTTGAGCTTTCTGGAAAAACTCATAAACGGTGGATGATCCCTTCTTCAAATTTTGAACTTGTAGTCGAAGCTACAAGGCTCGTGCACTCGAGGAGGATGCAAAAGATCGAGAAAGAGCACTCCATACTTGTGATGATGTAGTTAATCCAATAACCTGTGCAAGACCATTGGTCACGTCGAATCCAATTTTCATGAGTTGGGTTTGGCACCTTGACATTGGAATCTGTAGTTGATTCAATTTCTTTCTCAGGACAAAGGGTCGTGCCTTCAGCAATGCCTGTCAATCCGTATGTTCGAAAGATTGAAATAAAATTTTGAAAATGATTAATAAAAATAATTAATTTTATATGACTTGGATTGGCTTGACCCAGTTGAGAATGTTAAAGAACTGCTGCTATACTTTCTTTTAATGAAAAACTTTTGACTCCTAGACATACATTTGATCAAATGTTTTTTATAGCTAAATTTGGGTTTAGGGATTTAATGTTCAACGGTAGGGGTTATAATTTAGATGTATGAAAATAATAATGGTTTTTATTTGTAATTCAAGAGGTGGTCAGGAAAATACATCTTAATTACTACAATTGGAGTGAAGTGTAGGGCCAATATAGGAGAGCTGAACTAAATAGTCAACTGATCTAGCTTAGCTGGTTTGAAGCACACCAAATAAGCTATTTAAAGAGGTTAATGTCGGAATGAACAAACATTTTAGGCTCTTTGGTGTTTGGTTTTTTCATCAAAAATAGCTTAAAAGCTATCAATAGGGACCGAACTCAGAAAGGAAAAAGTTGTTCTTTGACCCTCTCAAATAAGCACTAAAGCTTTTGTTAAACAAAGCACGTGCATCGCACGGGTTCCCCTAGTTAATTATTAAATTTGATCATATTTGATTCAATTGGCACTTAAGGCTCAGTTTGGAAGCAGTACATATTTTATATGTATTTGCACTATATATATTTGCATTTGTGCTCTTCCAAACTGAGCTTAAGAAAACTTAAAACTTCAAATAAGCACTACATGGTGTTTTTACATTCTTTTCGTAAAACAGTGATAATTAAGATAGAATTCAGTTCACTGAGTTGATCACATTTGAATTTGGTGCTTTTGGTTTTCGAAGGTTACTTTGGTTCTCCATTTGAACATCTGAACACATTTTTGTATTCTAAAAATTGATCTCAAATCTCAAAGTTTAACATGCCTCTTTATAAATTTAGAAGCAAATTAAGAGTTTAATTGAACTATAATGTAAATAATATTTATTATATTTATGTAATATTATATTTTTTTAAGGTAAAATAAAATTTTACCAAAACAAAAAAGAATAGATGTACAGTATACATGATATATCAGCCCAAGGTACAACAGTAGTGATCTCACCGGGTCCAAAAAACACTCAAAACACAAGCGAACTACCCAATTAACAGATCCCGCCCCTCAACAATAACTCCATCCATACAAACCATTCATCGTAAGGGCACCTTACCATCACCCTAGCTAGCTAACAAAAACTAACACGCCTAGCAACTTGAACCCTTTTGCTTTTGGGCTGTGCTTGACGAATGCATGGCTTCCTGCTCGACTTTGTTAAAAAGATCTTTTGCCCTATTTTGACCACCAAGAGAAAATAAACCCCCAGTTATTGACACTTGATCAACCACCTCTAATTCTGGTAGCTCAGCACCATTACCTAATCCTCCTCTCCTATATGGTGATTAACGTAGGGGTGGCAATTGGGTGGATTTGGATTTGGGTTGAGTTTCAATATAACCTATCTAATTCGTCAATTCATTAATGGCCTATTTAAATAAAGTTAAATGGATTCACCTAAATCCATCTACCTGCCTAAACCGTTAACCGTTAACCATATAACCGCTAAAACCAACTCATTTTTAACAACTTGTCGGTTAGACATGGTCCCCAATATGTTTTTGTTCTCTAACATTATCCCCTCACATCCAACATTAAAGAGAAACAAATGAAAGAGAAAACGAAAACCAATAATAGAAGGAATGGGGAACATCTTATTGTGTGTCATGCAAAGTATGGCTGGTTGAATCCATGTTCTCATACTTGTCAACTTATAATTTAACCATATTGTACCAAACAATGGATCATTTTGTCATTAGAGAGTGGATTAGATACAAAAGTAAGCTTTACCACATTTTCTTGCAAAAAGTGTTTGCTTCTAGATACTCAAACATGAAAGAATTCTCTTGTAATCAGCTTCCTAAGATTTTATAGTTGGTACAACATGAAATGAAATCTTATTTTTCATAGAAGAAAGTAAAGCATTATTTTCAATGTGCTTTTGTACATTCACTGGATCTCATACATAAGATGAAGGAAATCTACTAATAAAATATATAAATAGTTTAACGGAGATGACCAAATCATTATTTCAATATTTCTACAATGATAGGAAAAGAACATTAGACCTAAGGGATGTCCTAGATTATTGCTCAACGAGGGAAATTCATGGACAATATCATATCTCTTTACAAAGAAGACTGCTCAGATGTATCACCAACATGATAGAATTCTGAAGGTTCAGATAATAAGCTCACACTCTCTTCTTCTATTGGTTGAACCCATGGTTGTTTTCTCAACCTTTTCAAGTTTTGTAGCTCCATTGCAACTTCTTCCATAGTGGGCCTTTCTTCACTTTTTAGACTGAGGCATCTTTTTGCAACCTTAGCAACTACACAAAGTTCCTCAACATTTTTCTCATCCACAAGTCGATCTTCAATTAGTTCAAAAAGACGATTTTCATTCATTGATGAAATGAAATATGTAGCCAAGTTTCTTTGTTCTTGTGGTCTTTCAAAAGAAAGAGGTTTTTTACCTGTTAAGATCTCTACAAGAACCACTCCAAAGCTATAAACATCACTTTTCTCTGTCAATTGACTTGTGTGGAAATATTCTGGGTCCAAATATCCCAATGTCCCTTGAACCAATGTGGTTATTTGAGATTGATCCGTGGGAAGTAACTTGGAAACTCCAAAATCAGAAATTTTTGCAATATATTTTTCATCTAATAATATATTTGTGGATTTAATGTCCCTATGAATAATTGGTATAGAGACTTTGGAGTGAAGATAGGCAAGTGCGCTAGCAGTTTCTGTTGCAATCCTCAATCGATCTTCCCATGAAAGCAAAATGCTATTGTTTTGATGAATATGGTGAAAAAGGGCTCCATTTGATGGCAACAACTTGATGATTAGGTAAAAAGCCTTTGTAAACTGTACCTTGTCCACCTTGGCCTATGACGCATTCTTCATTATAATTATTGATTGCCAACTTTAACTCTTCGGTTGAGAAGATTTTTAAGAGATTTGAACCTCCATTAGATAATTGTTGTTGTAAAAGGAAGCCACCATTTTGCTCAAAGTATTTCTCTTTCAATCTCATGAGCTTTCTTTCCCTTATGATCAAGTATAGCCAAGAAATATAGACGAGTAACAAGAAGATGCCAAAGCTTATACCTGCATAGAATATATATCAATCATTAGTTAATGACAGAATAACCACTGTTATATATGTTGCAATTTTCTCAAGGAACAAGATTTCATAAATTGACTAATAAAATGACCTTTTTTTATGAAAAGATAAAAAGAAAAACTAATCATAAAGCTGACAGAATCTATGTAATATTTCTTTTTTCTCATTTTTGGTTTAACCCCTACAACATCCCCGACATATACATGCATACATACATATTGTGGGACTTCCTGGAAGTAGCTAGGAAGCTAATTAAGATGGCTGGCAGACATTTATACAAAAGGGTGGATCTGAAATATTATTGCAAGAGGTTCCAAGAATACCGAGGTCAGGAAAAAGAAAGGCAAGGCAGACCTATGAAATGATTTATTAGGCCTGTTTGGAGTATCGGTTGGCCGGTGCCCTTTCTGATGTTTCTTGAGTTGTTCAGAGCACGGTCTTCCAATGCTTTTCTTGTTATTGCCTTGCATAACCCACCTTAGAAAACCCAAACCTAGTAGATAAGATTGTTCACCACTTGGCAAGAATTCAAAAGTTTGTTTTAGGAAGAACCAAGAATTATTTCTTAAAGGTGTTGATTAAAAGAGAAATATCAACAGACGAGATTGTAGTCTCTTTTTCTTCTTCTCGCCTGAGTCACAAATTGGGACCTGTCAATTTGGAATCATAATCAGATGACAATAAAAGAAAAATGAGACAAAGAGAGTGGGATGTATCAGAAATTTATCATCAGACGATTATGCAAGGTTGCATCCTTGGCACACTACAAGAAAATCGATCAAAGGCGGCGGTTTAGAGCCTGTGGTCCACAAACTGCCGCTAGAGTAATATCTGAGAAGACCTACATCGATAAAAATGTAACAAAACTATCAAGTAACAAATTTGCCTGCTCCATAAAAGTGTTCTTCATTTTTTAGAACACTTCCATAGATATTCCTCATTTGATTGATTATACTGTGAAGATGGTTCAGGCTCGTGTGAAAGAATATCTAACAAGGACAACTTCCATAGATATTCCTAATTTGATTGATTGTACTATTGGTCCATACATGCTTTATCCATATACAGAGTAGAATGGATCCTCATTCTAAAACAGCAGGCCATGGGATTCAAAAGGGGCAGAGATTTTAATAGTGCTACAAAGGTTTAGACTAGCAAACGTGCAAGATCTTCAACCTGCAGTATGAATAATATATACTCTGAGATTACCAAAATAGGAAGAATGAGTAGTAAAATTTTGAATGAGAAATACAAGCCTTAGTAGTCTGGGTAGCAGAGAACAAAGCTATTTGCCTCTCCTAGCATATCACAAGACAAATACAAGCCTCTAGGGTCTGTACTGACAGATCAAGAACTGATCTAGTTATTAATTAGGACTACCAGCTCTGACCCAATCACAAATCAGATCCAGTCCCACACCAGACCCTATATGTTTTAAATCTTTCGGGATTCATGAGGGGCTATGTTTAAGAACATAGCAATTTGTTTTGGAGCTCGGAAAGAACGAAACACAATTTCCAATCAGTCATCATATAATGATAACCGGCTTTCTTCTAGTTTCCACTTTCTCAGTGTGGTATTGGAAGTGGTGAAGATGCAAGCCATTCAGACAATCCTTTCTACTTTGGAGCCCTTGATCCGTAAAGTTGTAAGTGTATCAATCCTTTCTACTTTGTTAAATAATTTGTCTTTAGTAATATTAAAATAGTTGCTACATTTTTGCTTTAAGATACTTAATGAAGATTCGAAGTTTGACATTCCATTTCTCTGTGATTTTGATTCTACTAGAACCTTACAAGTAATTCTACATTATCTTTTCCCAAGTTTTGGCCTTGGCTACTTTGTTGCTACAGATGTTGGTTCTAGACTATCATTCGGAGATCTAATTTGGGACTAATTTGTATCATTAAATCATTGTGCAACTATCATATAATTGGGACTCATTTATCTACTTAAGAGTTTTCAATAATATTTGCCTTGGTTCATGTTCAGTAGCTTTCTTCTCTTTTGGGTTATCATGCATTTGGCATTGTTTTTTTCTCCATTTTTTGGAATTCAACTTCATGTGAATTCAACCTAATCATGATTATCCGATAAATCAAATTATTAACCTAATCAAAATCTTAATTCCTATTTTGTAACCTATCTAAACCAGTTTGGATCAAACACCTTTCATGCAACGAGAAAACAAGTATGTGAACACTACAGATTCGGTCCAGCAATCAATTCTCTAGGTTATTCAATTGAATTGGGATACAGCCATGGTTTGGTAAAACCCTAATGGCATGAACAGTCTCTCACGAGCACATGCTCATTCTATCCATGAGTGATGATTCTTATATTTCTATCAAGAATCTAATCCCCATGCATGCATTAACATTAAGACATTCGAAGGGTATCAATTCAGATTTAATTGAACACCAATCGAATCATACAACTTATCTCTAACTTGTATTAGATTTGGTTTTTGATTAGCATATCAGATTATCTAAACTCTTTTCTCAAGCAATTCAGATAGTTCAAGATTCAAGAACAGTTTGGCCAAAACTATTCTAGCAATTAAAACCCTAATCAAGAAACATCAAGAATGAATCCAATCAATCGAATAACCCTAGAGAACTTATTACAGATCTGAACTCTCATTAAACATGGTTCGAATATTAGCAAGAAAGAAATTAATTGACAAAATTGCATGAAACCCTAGCTGAATTCGGTTACCACTTGCATAGAACCAAAGAAGAAGACAACCTAGAGTTCTTGATTCTTGATTGATCTTTGATCTCCTTGAATGGCTTCTTCTCCAATTCGCTTCAGCAATCTCCTCTTCCTCTAGGTCTTCTCTTCTCTTCTCTTCTCGCACCTTTCTTCTCAAATTTGCCAAAAGGGGTTCGAACCCTTTTCTCCTCTTTCTCTTCTCCTTTTATAGTCTTCTCTTTAGCCCTCTCTCTCTCTTCTAAAAGGTTGCCACCTTTAGGAGCTTCCCCTTGGGCTGCAACTTAGGCTGCAATTGGGCCTCCCCCTTGCTGAGCCGAAAGGTCTCCCTTGGAGAGCTTCAGCTAGGCTCTCCTTGGGTTCTCCCATGGGGTGTAGCATGGGCCTAGCTTCTTTATGGGTAGAAAGTGCCCTCCTTAGGATTCTCGGCTGGGTCTGTCTTCTAGATGGGCCAAATTGCTTCCATCTTTGCTCTCTCAACATGGTTTTATGCTATCTTCCCCCTAAGCTAGTCCACATTCTTGATTTCCTGAAATCAATCTAAATTAGGGTAAGAAACCACAAAATTCATCATTAAAACCATGTATAAAACATTAGAAATGATGTGTAGCTTGCGCACACATCAAACTCCCCCACACTTAAGCTTTTGCTTATCCTCAAGCAAAGATATCACCCATAAACTGATCATCCCCCATATTATTACCATCTACCAGATGAAGTTTAGGATGAGAATGCATTTAGTGGTCGGGAAACTTGCGTAAGTATTCTGATTCACTCCCATGATTTGCCATTCTTATCACATACATAAGAGCAAAGGAAGGGGAGAACATGAGATTCTTCATGCTCCAACATTTGCTTCCTTTCAATATGTAATCAGCTCCTTCACTACCAATATTAACCATTACTTTGAGCTTGGTCTCAAATCTGTCAATGCACCAAATTGAGTGTTCAACCGCATTTTGTCCCTTTGAACCTCAGCCGTCACCAAATTCTTTTCTTTCCCCTTTTTTTTGGTGTGAGTGCATTTTATGCTCCATCTCACACTGGGCATTTTCTTCTTTCTTCTTTTTTTTTTTCTTTTTTTTTTGGTGTGAGTATATTTTATGCTCCATCTCACACTAGTCACAGGCTAGAGGCAGATAACAAAACTCATATTCCAAGTTGCTAGTTTTACTATTCAGCTTGGAATAGCAAAGTTGGGACTGAACTCATATCATAAACCGCTAGTTTTACTATTCAGTTCATGACAGCAGAGTCATTTGGACTTTGTCGCTTTTTCTTCTTCTCTTTTTCTTTTTCAATTGTTGAACCTCATGCATTAACAGTTCAGATGTGGACATAGCTCGAATGATCATTAATAATTCAATCAATTGCATTATACACATGAAGAGAGTTAGGGCTAGTCATGATGAAAATCCTATTCGACTTCCTTGAACTCATGAATTGAGATAAGTTTGGATCATTCACAAGAATAAATTCTAACACTTACAGTGATTTTCCTTAACTCATCATATTCCCTTTTGGAATTCACCTTATAAACCAACAATAATCTTGGGGGAATTTTCAGTTTATTCAGCCTATCAATGCATTCATGTATTGGGGTGATTGAGGTGCATAGCTACAGTCTAACTCCCCCACACTTAACATGAACATTGTCCTCAATGTTCCTAGTGTTAGAGAGTGAAGATGAATCCAACAATGAGGGTATTTGCCTGAAGAGCATTATCAAGTAATGAGAGGGGTTTAGAGGACTTCCCTGAAGATCATTTTGAAATCTAGAATGACTCCTTTGTTTGGAACCTCTAGCTGCTAAGAACCACAAGAAACTAGGAGGAGAGAATGATAAACACTCAAAGAGATCAACAATCTACCAAATTAACATCCTAGAAAAGAAACTCGAATGATACAAAAAAGAAAAGCAGAAAACAACTAAAAAGCAGAAAACAATCTACCAAATTCACTTCTGTATGTCATAAACTGTGCAAGTCAAAGTCATAAGGAGGCTAATATACAAATATCATAAACATAATATACAAAATTAAAATCAAATTAATAATGACAAATGGTTCCTAATATTGTTGTAATAAATCCTCGGCAACGGCGCCAAAAACTTGATGCATAATTTCTTAGACTTAGCAAGTGCACTAGCCGCTCAAGTAGTAAAAGGATGAGAAAAGTATCATTCCCACAAGGATTTATACCGCAACAACTAGTAATACTTTTGCCATTCATTACCTGATAAACTGAATTATCAACCTAATCAAAATCTTAATTCCTAACTTGTAACCTATCCTAACCAGTTCGGATCAAACACCTTTCATGCAACGAGAAAACAAGTTGTATGTGAACACTACAGATTCGGCCCAGCAATCAATTATCTAGGTTATTCAATTGAATTGGGATTCAGCCATGGTTTGGTGAAACCCTATTGGCATGAACAGCCTCTCTCAAGCACATGCTCATTCTATCCATGAGTGATTATTCTTATATCTTTATCAAGAATCTAATCCCCATGCATGAATTAAGATCAAGACATTCGAAGGGCATCAATTCAGATTTGATTGAACATCAACCGAATCATACAACTTATCTCTAACTTGTATTAGATTTGGTTCTTGATTAGCAGACTAGATTATCTAAACTCTTTTCTCAAGCAATTCAGACAATCCAAGATTCAAGAACAGTTCGGCCAAAGCTATTCTAGCAATTAAAACCCTAATCAAGAAACATCAAGAATGAATCCAATCAATCGAATAACCCTAGAGAACTAATTACAGATCTGAAATCTCATTAAACATGGTTCAAATATTAGCAAGAAAGAGAAATTAATTGACAAAATTGCATGAAACCCTAGCGGAATTCGGTTACCACTTGCATAGAGCTAAAGAAGAAGACAACCTAGAGTTCTTGATTGATCTTCGATCTCCTTAAATGGCTTATTCTCCAATTTGCTTCAACAATCTCCTCTTCCTCTAGGTCTTCTCTTCTCTTCTCACGCCTCTCTTCAACAATCTCCTCTTCCATCTTTGCTCTCTCAACATGGTTCTATGCTATCTTCCCCCTAAGCTGGTCTACATTCTTAATTTCCTAAAACCAATCTAAATTAGGGTAAAAAACCATAAAATTCATCATCAAAACCATGTATAAAACATTAGAAATGATGTGTAGCTTGTGCATACATCACTAATCTTGCATCTGCCCACAGTCCTTGGGTTTGTATAAGGTGGCTTGACCTAGAGACTATTTAGTATAAATGTTGGGCCCATTAAGAGCCCATGGTGATGGACTCAGGGGTTCATTGTCTCCTACAGTGAATTCAGTCAGGCCTTGTAACAGAGCATAGGCTGAACCCATGTGGTTGATGTGTAGATCAATATGTTTGGGTCCCATGCATTACAAGGATATCCAATTGGGGCATAAGTGAGCACACAGACTTAATGGCCCTAAAGCCCAAATAAAACTAGTTTAATGTGATTAATTAGAAAATGGCGATTTTGGGATTCAGATCAGTAGATAGGATAAGGGATTATCCCTATCCACTTAGAGAGTCCAGATCCAAATAATGATTTGGATCAGGAAACTCCTAATTAGATTATGAGGGCTGATCTTTATCTGTAGATAAGATAATGGATTACCCTTATCTCTTAAAGAGAGTCTAGATCCAAATACAAGATTTGGACTAGGAAACTCCTAATGGGATTAGGAGAACCTCTCTTTAAAGGCTATAAATAGAGCAGCAAGGGGCAAACCAAAATTACACAAGACATAGAAAAGATGAGAGATCTTTTGGTTCGCAGATCACAAGAAAAGAAATCTTGCAGTTCAACTACTTCAGATTTCTACCCTTCTTGCTCTTGCCACCTCTACTAGTTCAACCTCCGCCTGTAGGAGCAATCAAGAAGAGTTATTGATATTATCTTTTGGGAGAAATATAATCAGAAGTCGTGCTCACCTGTCCTCCATCGAGTTTTGCTAAAGAATTTGGTTCTTGCTAAAGAACCATCGTGCTGATTCTGCTCCACCCTACGCTGTGTCATCTTCAGCGGGAGAAGTCTTTCATATTATCCTTGGGTGTGAGCACCTTCGTTGGGGATTACTACTACTCCATATCAGGTATATCCCTCTCCTACCTTTTAGTTTCATATGTGGTTTGGTTTAGGTTCAAGATTGATCCTTGAAAATATAGTTTTCTAAAATAGGGAATGTGATTCACACATGGGAGAGAGAGAAATTTTTGAAATTTTGCCCAACTTGCCTGCAGGGTTCAGCCATCCATATGATAGATCTCTCATCCCTTCAGTGGTATCCGAGCCAGGTTCAAATCTTGAACCAAAATTAACCAAATTTGGAACTGCGCAAATGGGTAGAAGGCGTTCTACCGATTTGCGTTGATTGTTGATTTTCTGGGAAATCGATTCCCATATTTAGAATTGTTCTTTATATTTATCTTGATTTATGGGTTTTTCATATGGTGAAGATCGAACTCTTGGTTGGTGCAGGAAGTCTGTGCTCCTATTGTTCTATTCATTCTTGTCTGTAATTATTATTTTTTTTTATTTTAGACTGAATGTATAGGAATTCAATTAGATGTAATATTAATAGAAAATTAGGGTTCTCTATTTTATTTCATTCAAATTCGAAGCAGATTGCGCAAAAGGAAGGAGTTTTGTAGATTAGGGTTTGGCCATCTACGATTTGTAGTTTAAGAAACTGTAAACTGCAAACTAACCTCTATTTTGCAGGTTAGCCGATCTACGAACAACCCTTCTACTGATTCTTGAATGTCTTTTATCAATTTTTTAGTTTCAAATCATAATCTTCAATTAAATCTTGAATTAACGATCAAACCCTAGACCCATTCAAACCAGATTGAACCAAACTGGTTAGACCGAATCTGTAGTTCGACGGTGGCTGTTCTCAGCCCAATTTATCACTCTTCGGTCCAGGAGTTGATGGTTAATTGCAAGATGCAATTCAACCCATACCTGTAAAACCTAATTTTAATGTGTTATAACTGCTTTAGCCCATTAACTGTATAAAAGTTATATGGACCGAACTGCTCCCTGCTATTCAGCCCATATACCTAGATAATATTAATCAATAATATTATGGATTATTATGGGCTTTAATTATGGGTTTTATAGTTATTAAATGATTGGATCAATTTTCTTTTCATGCATGTGATGTATGGATGTGTGATGTGCAACGTTCATGGGCCATAAGTACTTGGCCCATGCAGATATGATAGTGGCTCTTACGCACACCATGGCTGAATGCACATCATTGCCATGGTGTCCTTAAGATCATTGGGTTATCTCCCTTTGTGGTGAGCTCCACTTCAGCTTCCTCCCCAAGAGGAACCGTACGGAACCCTAGCCGTTTAGGGCCCATCTTAACCTAGCTTTATGAAAGCCAGTGGGAGCCACTTTGGTTTGACCTAAATCAAATTAGGGCGTAATATATCATTTCTTCCACTAAAATATGAGTGCATGTGATAGGGAGATTCATATGATGAACTCTCTTAAGGCCTTCCGTCATTAGCATGAAGATGGGTCATTCAGTAATGAGGAAACGCACCATAAAATTGGGTTATCCATTTGCTGCTAGATTTATTGGAATGTTTCATAAGATGATAGGTGCGTCATAGACCGATGTGGGAGGGGCCTATCCTAAAATGTTAGACTTTCTCACGGTACCTTGGCATTCACGAATATGATGGGTGAGCACTCATTAGACAGAAAGGTTTAACCTAAAATGGCAAAGAACCTTGTCTAACAAAGGTCAAAAGGAAAGCTCATAAGATGAGTGGATATGATCTTCACAGAAAGGTGGTGGGGTTATGCAGCTGAAACTGTTGGCTCCATGCACCCCATGTGATTTCCCACATTTCCAAAGACATAACTCACAGTCTCCGTCATTGAGATAGGAGGGAAATCTCAGAGATCAATAAATGGGAATAAAACATAGATTAAAAATCATGTCTATGTAGATAACGTGAATCAAATAAGGTTGTGGACTAATATTTGCTTTTTATCAGAAACGGCAAACGGACAATTCACTAAATTGTTGGATGACAACAAATTTAAGTGCCCAAACTACGCTGATTGGTACCGTAATCTTATGTTGGTCCTGACATCTGAAAAATTGGACAAAGTATCTTAAAATCCTACCCCGGAACATCCGGGAGATAGGGTTTCTGTGGCCCATAGGAGGGACTACCAGGAATGGAAAGAGAAAAATTCCCTGTCCCGCTGCTACATCATAGCATCCTTAGACAATCCGATACAGCGACAGTTTGATCAGATTGAATTGTCCAAGGATATCTTGGACAGTCTAAGGACGATGTTGAAGAGCAGAATCATTCTACTCGATGGAAGGTTTTGAAACAGTTCATGACCACATAGATGTCCAAGAACCAGCAAGTTCATGACCATTGTCTTAAAATGATGGGATTCATTAATGAACTCGAGGCTCTTGGATTCGGGTTTGACCATGTCACCATGGTGGATGTCATCCTAAATTCTTTGCCTCATTCCTTCAATCAGTTCATCATGGACTATAATATGAATAAGCTAAATGTTAGCATCCAGGAACTCAATAATATATTGTAGAGGGCCAAGGAACTGATTAGGGAGGATGAGCTCATTGCCATGCTTGTCGAATCTGGTAAATCGGGCAAGAAGAAGAGGAAGGCAAAGAGAAAGCCTTTGAAGAAAGCTACTAAGTCCAAGAGGCAGAAGAAGAACAAAGCATCAGATGCTTGTTACTTCTGCAAACAGGCCGACCACTAGAAGAACTGTCCTCAGTACCTGGACTCTAAAAAACAAGGTAATTTCGAATCCTTTGTCATAGAAACCATTTTGTTGGTAACTTCTGCTTCCTGGTGTATTGACTCTGGGGCTTCGACTCATGCGTGTAACTCATTGCAAGGGTTCAGGACAAGCAGAAGACTGAATGACAGAGAGGTGACTCTTTAGTTGGAGACTTCTACAAGTGGTGCAGCTACAACCATAGGATCTGTAGAGTTAATTTTCAGAGAAGGAATTATTGTACGGAATGATTGTCTTTATGTACCTAATTTGAGAAGAAATTTGATTTCTATTTCAAAACTGTGTGCGGATGGATATTCTGTCCTCTTTAGTAATATGATCACTATCAAAAGTAATAACAAATTCCTCGCATACGGAGAACTTGAAAATGGTCTCTATGTTCTCCATCCTTCTTTGGAAACTATCATAACCGAAATTATGTTGGATGATATCCCCAAGAAAAGAACCCGTGATACAGTTAATCCCTCGTGCCTATGGCATTACTGACTTGGCCACATTAACATAGATCATATCACAAGGTTGGTAAATGATGGTCCTTTGGATTTTTTAACTGTAGAAGATCTTCCAACCTGTGAACCTTGCCTTCAGGGTAAGATGACAAAACGGCCATTTAACAGTAAGCCTGAAAGTTGTACAGGCACACTTGACCTTATACATACTGATGTATGTGGTCCCATGAATGTTTGGACACATAACCAGCATGTTTAATAATCAAAGTATGGTTACGTGTACCTAATGAGACACAACTCTGAATCCTTTGAAAAGTTCAAAGAATTCAGGCAAGAGGTTGAGAAGCAGTTAGGGAGAGAAATTAAGACCCTTCAGTCAGATCGACGTGGTGAGTATCTCTCTGATGAATTAAGGGACTACTTAAAGGACAATGGGATAGTATCACAACTAGCTCCTCCTGCGACACCATAATTAAATGGTGTTTTAGAGAGGAGGAACCAGACTTTATTAGATATGGTCCGATCATTTCTCATGCACTCAGAGTTACCCACATCCTTTTGGGGTTACGCATTAGAGACTGCGATATACGTGCTGAACCGGGTTCCAACCAAATCAGTTCCGAAGACTCCCTATGAGCTTTGGACTAGTAAGAAACCAAGTGTGAGACACTTGAAGATTTTGGGTTGTTCGACACATGTTAAAAGAACGAGTGCGGACAAATTGGAATCCAAGACCAGTCATTTTCTATTCATAGGCTACCCCAAAGATAGATCGAAGAGGATAATAGGATTATCCCAATCTGCTTATATTGACAAAATAGTCAAGAGAAACAGCATGTAGAACTCCAAGAAAGGAAATGTTCTTTTCAGGCATGGAGTCACTCTCTTCAAGGGTATGCCTCCCAAGATTCCCAAGGAGATTGTGGGCATGAAGGACGTTCCCTATGCTTCAGCCGTTGGGAGCAACATGTATTCTATGCTGTGCACTCATCTTGACATCTCTCAGGTAGTGAGTGTGATAAGTAGATTCCAATCAAACCTAGGGCAGGAGCATTGGACTACTATGAAAAACATACTAAAGTACCTTTGAAAGACAAAAGAGTTTTGTTTGGTATTCGATGGTAGTTCACTACAGATCCAGGGGTATACTGATGCCGAGTTCCAATCAGATCGAGATGAAAGAAAGTCTACATCTAGGTACGTTTTCATGATAGGATCGTGTGTTGTTTGCTGAAAAAGCAGCAAAAAGGGGTCCACGACGGATTCCATATCCGAAACCAAATACATTGCCGCAAGTAAAGCTTCCAAAGAAGTTGTTTGGATAAAGAAGTTCATTCACGAATTGGGAGTAGTTCCATCTAGCATATCACCCATTCCATTGTTGACATTGGAGCTATCACTCGGGCTAAGGAGCCACGAGCCCACTCGAAGTCAAAGCACATCAAAAGGAAGTACCACATATTGCGGGAGATAGTTGGAAGAGGGGACGTCCTGATTCAGAAGGAAGCATCAGCGAAAAATGTAGCAGACCCATTGACTAAGCCACTGACATAGAAAGTGTTTGAGAAATACGTGGAAAGCATGAGACTCCGGCTTATACTAGATTGGACCTGAGTGCAAGTGGGAGATGTTAGACAGTGTATGCCCTTAGCTCCAATCAAAATGGTGTACATTATGACATTTATTTTAAAAGAATAAAGTACATATTTGATTCATGTTATTATGGTGTGTTTTTGTGTAATACCCTTAAACTAGACACATATGAGACTCATGTTAATTTAGAATCTTCACAACCATTGGATAGATCTGGGGAGATTTATCTTGCCAAGGCTGACACTGATGTGTCACTAAGATGGTTGGGGTGGTTTGTCTTAGCTGCCATGGTGAGACCTGAGGTACATGTAAATTTTCTTGAGACCCTGAACCAGACCAGAATTCCAATATTGCCCTGGACCTTGGAGATAAATGGGCAAAACTTGAATGTTACACCTGACCCCTTTAATCGATTATGATACTACACTAAGTGTCGGATTGGGTTGTCCTTAATATGCCAATCAGTGAGATTCTTAGAGGGGGTCAAAACTTGGGTATGTTGGGATAGTTTGAGAATTCATCTGAGTGGGTGGTCAGAGTGATAAGATCATCCCCTTTGTCAGACAAAGTAAATGATTGGGGATGCACTCTCTCTGATGAAAACCAAAACTGCAGGCAGTCGATTTCAACCGTTGAAATTTGTTTTGCAAAATATATTTATATAGAGATATACATAAATATATTATGGTTTCAAGATGTTTGCAAATGGTTTAATTCCTGGGATCCATGTGAGTAGAGAGTGCAACACTGTACCTTGTAGCCGAGGGAGAGGTCCTCTCTTGTCGGGCAGTGCTTGATCATTATGGGCTGAGAGGTTAAGTGTAAAACCATTGATGGTAATACCTAATGGGCTAATCTTGCATATGCTCACAATCCTTGGGTTTTTATAACGTGGCTTGACCCAGGGACCATTTAGTGTAAATGTTGGGCTCATTAAGAGCCCATGGTGATGAACTCAGGGGTTCTTTGTCTCCTACAGTGAATTCGAACAGGCCTTGTAACAGAGGCTAGGATGAACCCATGTGGCTGATGTGTAGATCAATGTTTGGGTCCCACACATTACAAGGATATCCAATTGGGTAGCAAATTGGAGGATAAGTGAGCACATAGACTTAATGGGCCTAAAGCCCAAATCGAACTAGCTTAATGTGATTAATTAAAAGAGGGTGATTTGGGGATTCAGATTAGCAAATAGGATAAAGGATTATACCAATCCACTGAGAGAGTCCAGATCCAAATAAAGATTTGGATCAGAAAACTCCTAATTAGATTAGGAGGGCTGATCTTTATCTACAGATAAGATAAGGGATTATCTTAATCACTTAAAGAGAGTCCAGATCCAAATACAAGATTTGGATTGGGAAACTCCTAATGAAATTAGAATAACTTCTCTTTAAAGGCTATAAATAGAGCAGCAAGGGGCGAATCAAAATTACACAAGACACAGAAAAGAAGAGTGATCTTCTAGTTTGTTGATCACAAGAAAAGAAATCTTGTAGTTCAACTACTTCAGATTTCTACCCTTCCTGCTCTTGCCACCTCTACTAGTTTGATCTCCACCTGTAGGAGCGATCATGAAGAGCTTTTGATATTATCTTTTGGGAGAAAAGATAATCAGAAGTCATGCTCTCCTGCTCTCCATCGAGATTTTGCTGAAGAATTTGGTTCTTGTTGAAAAACCATCCGGCTGATTCTGCTCCACCCTACACTATGTCATCTTTAGTGGGAGCAGTTTTTGGTATTCTCCTTGGGCGTGAACACCTTCGTTAGGAGTTTCTACTACTCCGTATCAGGTATATCCATCTCCTACCTTTTGGTTTCAGATCTGGTCTATTTTAGGTTCAATATTGATCATTGAAAATGTAGTTTTCTAAAATAGAAAATGTGATTCCCACATGGGAGAGAGAAAATTTTTTTAAATTTTGCCCAATCTGCCTGTAGGGTTCGACCATCCATATAATAGATCTCTCATCCCTTTAGGTATATGAAAGGCCACATCAATATATATCACCCATTCCTCATTGAAATGAACCAATTATTCAGTTTTGCTGAATTTCTTCCGTTGACTTCACTCAAGGACTTAGACTTCAATTTGGCTCCTCATCCATCCTAAAATTAATTTTAAACCTAATGTCTTATGATGCTTAGGGTCTGAATTACTTTTGACTTATGATGCTTTAAAATTGGACTATGTAGTTCAGGTCTACCTTGACCCAGCATAGACGTAACGGAAGCTTCGGTAGCTACTATATGCCTCTAGTCAAAGACAAAACAGGAAGACAATTATCAAACAGCTAGCAAAGCTTGTCTTTATTCTTTCACGGACATGAATATCAGGTGGGGAAAAACTTGTGAGTGAAGTTGTTCATTTGAATGGGGAAAAATAGGGAGACAATTATTCACTTCATTTTTTCACATCAGACTTGTGAGTGAAGTTGAGGACGTCAAGGCAAAGGAAAAGGATCGGAGCCATTGAACTTCAAAATGGCTACGTGTATAAGAGGCAATTAATGAGAATTCATGTACATCAGTCATGACGTCTGAGTACCATGTTTCCACTATGATATAGAAAATATATAATATCGAAAAATCAACTGACAAATAAATTCAAATCACTAGCAAATAAGATGTTATTTATCAAAACTCTTTTTATATCAAATCTGAGAATGTTTTCTTTGGGGGCCAGTAAACTTGCTATCCTTTTTCCTTTTTACTATTATACTAGCAGGGACCCGTGTGATGCACAGGAAAATCTGAAAGATTTAATAATTTTATTTGTCATTTAACGTTGATTTATAAAAAATAATTATTATTAGTTGAATATGAACAATTTTTTTAATAAATTTAGTTTTATTAATAAATTGGGTTGTACTGTGTCAGCACAACCCACATGTGGCCCGCAAAAAGTGCAAGTCGTATCATGCTGGGCCACGAGGTGTCTTGGGCCATGCCTCCCTCCTCTAGGATAATTTGGAGTGGTCAGTTCGTTATAGCGCACGTCTCAAGCCCACATGGACCCATGTCGTGCCATGGGTCGGGCTGGTCCTTGGGATAGGCCATAGCGCACTCCCCGTCCAAGGTTTTTAAAATTGGACCAGATAGGAAACTGTTATGAGGTCGAGTAGTCTGTCTGTTCGATTCGAACAGATGACCCGCTCTAACAAAAAAAATGAAATATTAGAAAACAAAAAAAGGCCAAAAATTTTTGTCGGATTAATGGTTTGACCGCGTAGGTCAACGGTTTGCTACCAAATAAATGTTTTTTGGACAAAAGGCTATTTTGAGGTGAAACGGTGTCCAATTCCCAATTTTTCTGATCTAACCATCTGGTTTGATCTAGTTTTGAAAACATTGTCCCCGTCAACCCAATATTCAATTTGATGATAAAAATGATCAAAAGGATATATTGTCTTTAATATTCAAAAATGTAATTTTATGAAAATTTTGGAAAATTTATTGTACTTCTGTAATTTTGAAACTTATTTAATTTTTATTAAATAATGTATTTTCTTTTTATATGGTTTACTTATAGAATTATACTAATTTATCTTATAATTTCTAATATAAACTAACAATAATTTCCTTTTTCCAATATTATACTAATTTATCTTAATAATTTGTGTAATTATTTGTTCACATTATAGTTTTCCATGTCACATAGTCATTTATCCTTAATAATTTTCAATAATTTGTAATGAAAATTATATAATTTTTTAATGGTTTTCCAAAATCTGTCAAATGTAATAAATTTTCCTAAAATTTCTAGAATATTCTAATAATTTTCAATAATTATTTAATACATTTTAATTAAACTTTCAAACAATTTATATCTTTTAATTTCAAATATGTTATTTTATGAAAATGTAGTCTTTATGAAAATTATTGAAAATTTTGTTGCATTTGTCTAACTATGGGGGTTTATTGAATTTTCTTAAATTGTTATTAAATATATTTTTTATTTGATAGTTTACTAACGAAATTACACTAATTTATCTTTTATTTTTCAATATCAATTAATGGATAATTTCATTTTCTAACATTATAATATTTTGTTCCCCCATTTGTATTTGGTTATTAATTATAATAATAATAATAACTAAAATTTTGTCATTTTAAATATCTAAATTAGTTAACTTTTCCATGTTAAATATTTTTTTACTTAAATAATTAAAAAACATATTTAATTTATTTAAATTTTTTTTATTACTTTAATTTTATTTATTTTTATGTTATTATGTAATATTAAATATTTTGTTATATTATTTAGATATTTTTAATATTTTTTTTATTTAAGATTTTTCAGTGTTGAAATATTTAACTAATGTTTTATTTTTTAATTTTAAATTGTTATTATTTGAATAACATTTAAATTGAATAATTCATGAAATTATAATTTATATGGTTACTACATAATTTCATGATGAATTTTGTAAAAATATAGAATTATGAATAATATGAATATTATTAAATCTATGAATTTTTTGTATTATGAATAAATATTTTAAGTTTAGTATATAGTTTCGTTATAACATTTAAATAGTTCTGAATTTTTTAATTGAAACTTTTTTAGATAGATATAGATAAATAGTGGGAGAGAGGATAAATCGGAATTAGAGATAGTTTAGGAGAGACTGTCTCTACTAAATTAGAGATAATCTATGAGATAAATAGGAGTTAGAGATTATTTAGTAGATAAATAGGAATTAGAGACAATTTAGGGGGAAGTGGTGCCACTTAGCTAAACATAAGAAAAACAAATCCCTCTTTCTTTATGGTTGTTAGAAATAGTTAAGCATATGTGATTTCCTTATTAGCAAGGGACCCATGTGATGCACAGGAAAATCTGAAAGATTTAATAATTTTATTTTTCATTTAATGTTGATTTCTAAAAAATAAATATTTTTAGTTGAATATGAATAAATTTTTTAATAAATTTAATTTTATTAATAATTTGTAGTAATTTTAATAATTTATATTCTTTTTATTATTTTTAAATGAAAATTTGATTAATTTTAAATAAATAAAAATAATTACAAAATCTAACATTTGATGAACCTACAATTTATCTATATTTTATGAGGTTTTTGCATGAAATTTTATGCTGGTTTAATTAGATTTTGCCCTATTTTAGCTTGATTGCAAGAAAGATTTCAGGGGGAGCCAAATCAACAAAAAGAAGGCAAAAGCAAGAAAAGAAAGCCCAAAATTTATCAAGTTCAGCCCGGCCCAGCCATGAGAGCAAGAGAATTTCATTCGGCCTAAGAAGAGCAAGTGAAACTCTTTGGAAAATCCAAAGGAAGAAGCCTAGCAAGAAGGAAATTTTGGCCCAGCCCATTTTTTGCCCAAATAACAGCCTAGAGTGTAGCCCACATGAGCTCAAAAGCAAGCTAAGTTGTAGCCCAAATAGCAGCCCAAAGGGAGATAGGGGCGGCAACTTATAGGACTTTCTTGAAGAGGAGGGAGCACTCTAGAAGGTTCATGAGGGGTGTAATACACCCCATTCTAGAGGCTTCAAGAATGGGCAAGAGCCCCCTTGAAAAACTATATAAGGAGGCCTCTAGGAGGGGAGAAAGTTGTTCAATAGCTTGAGAGGAAGGCTCTCCCACTCTTAGAGGTTCGGCCACCTTGAGAGAAGAGAAGAGAAGAAGGCTAGGCGCAAAGAAGAAGAAGAAGAAGGGCTGAAGGAAGTTCAAGACAAGCAAGATAGAAGAAGAAGGTGAGTTCAAATTGAGGGTTTGTGATTCAAAGATCTTTTGTAATAAATCATTTGTAGTTTCATTCTCTTTTGATTTGAATTCAGTTTCTTTGTTATATTTTCTTTCTTCTTTCTCCTTGTTTCCATTCTTCCTTGATGTATTTCAGCTTGTAAAATTTCAGTTCAGCAATCTAATTCTTTTTGATTCATTCAAATGGTCATACATTGTACTTGAAGTTTCTTGAATAAGGGTGTGATTGTAGATTAATTCGGCCAACTAACCTTCAAAACTCAGATCTGAATTCTCAGATCTGAGATTGCAAGATCTGAATTGCTTGAAAGAGAATTCAGATCTGCAATTTTCAGATTGGGCGAATTAATCTACAGCTTGGAATTCCTAGAGTGCTTGAGAGAGACTCTAGGAATTCAGATCTACTATTCAATAACTGAATTGAGTGCAAGGTTAGAGATAACTTGCACAATTCAGTTGGTGATCAATTCAGATTTGAATTGATGCCTTAGAAGTGTTTGAAGAAATGCATGCATGGGGATTAGATTCTTGCTAGAGATAGAAGAACCGTCACTCATGCATAGGATGAACATGCGCTTGAGAGAGGCTGTTCATGACCTTGGGGTTTCACCAAACCAAGGCTCAATCATGATTCATTTGAATGATCCAAATTGATAGATTGCTGAATTCTGAGATTGACATTTACTGCTTACTCTTCTAACCTGAATTGAAGGCAATTGGGCCAATGATTTAGATAGATTTTAATTTAGGATTTTTTTTTAGCTTTCATTAAAGTTTTGATTCATTTGTTGATCAGATAAGAAGTGCTCAATTTAGTATTGGTAATTGTTTCCTAAATCCTCATGGGAACGATACTTCACTCACTACTTTATTACTTGAACGGCTAGTGCACTTGCTAGTGTCACAATGAGCCACACATCAACATTTTTATTAATTCCACTAATAATTAGCAATTATATAGGAATCACAACGGGGTGGGTTCAGGGTAGGGCACTCCATCCCTTTCGCTGCCCCATAGTCAAGACATTCTACCCCATCTCCACCCCGTCCACAAGTAACCACTCCTCATTGCCAGGCGTGTTCAGGGGCAAGGCACCCCACTCCTCAACAAGGATGAAGAACCCCCGAAATTCTTTGCCCTGTTCCTAGTATAGGGCGGGTTTATGTTGAAGTGTAAATTGGGTCGTACTGGGTCGGCACGACACGACCCACATGTGGACCGCAAAAGTGCAAGTCATATTGTGTTGGCTCACGAGGCGTTCTGGGCCATACGTCCCTCCTCTAGGATAATTTGGGGGGTCGGTTTGGCATAGTCTACGTCTCAAGCCCACACGGACCAGTGTCGTAACATGGGTCGAGTTGGTCCATGGGTTGGACGTTGGGTTAGGCCATGCTGCACACCAAGCAAAGCTCAAAGTAAGCCACCCACTCCCCGTCCAAGGTTTTCAAAATTGGACTGGATAGGGAATTGTTATGAGGTTGAACAGTCTGTCTATTCGATTTGAACAGATGACCCGCTCTAATAAAAAAATAAAAAAACAAAAAAGGCCATTTTGAGGTGAAATAGTGTCTAATTCCCAATTTTTCCGATCTAACCATCTCTTTTAATATTTTTTATTAAAAGGCCATTTTGTTATATTATTTAGATATTTTTTATTTAAGATTTTTAGGTATTGAAATATTTAAATAATGTTTTATTTTTTAATTTTAAATTGTTATTATTTGAATAACATTTAAATTCAATAATTCATAAAATTATAATTTATATTGTTACTACATAATTTCATGATGAATTTTGTAAAAATATAGAATTATCAATAATATGAATATTATTAAATATATGAATCTTTTGTATTTTGAATAAATATTTTAAATTTAGTATATAATTTCGTTAACATTTAAATGTTCTGAATTTTTTAATTGAAACTTTCTTTAGATAGATATAGATAAACAGTGGGGGAGAGGATAAATCGGAATTATAGATAGTTTAGGAGAGAATGTCTCTACTAAATTAGAGATAATTTGTGAGATAAATAGGAGTTAGAGATAATTTAGGAGATAAATAGGAATTAGAGACAATTTAGGGGGAAGTGGTGCCACTTAACTAAACATTAGAAATATTAAGCATATGTGATTTCTTTATTGGTTTAATGGATAATTATGTGGAACTAAAAAAATAAAAAATTCAAAAAAACATAAAACTAGAAAGGGGGGTTTGAAGCAATGAGAAGGTTGTTGACATGGCAGGACCAATTTATATATATAGATTGTACACATGAATGGGGAATCAAGGGTTTACATGTGGTTCGTTGGCCATACTACAAATAGGTTGCAGTTCCATGGTTTGGATCCAAAGTGTCTATATTTGGAGTGGTGCAAAATGATTAGAGAGAGATCTACTTCCTCCTTTTTCTTTTCACATATAATCCCCTAATTCATTTTATTACTTCTATGACGCCCCCTAAAGTTTATTTGTCAAATTACACAATAATATATTAGAAAAAGAATGTTAATAGTCAACTTTAACAAACTAGAAATCCATTAGCTTGGATGTACGAATTAAGAGCTAAAAGATTATTCTTTTAAGAAACTATTCATATCTCAAATATATCAAGAGTGAAATATGGGTCATACAGCTAAATGGTATAAAGCACACCTATGGTGAAGCAATAAGGACATATGGGTATAGATAAGTAGAGAGAGGACATACAAAACAAATGCAATACTCTTTAGAATACAACAACTGAAGTTGAATATCTTTAATATCTATATCTTAGTAAAGATGACTACAGGGATGGATTATGCAATAGTAGTTGCTCATCAACTTGTGTTTTGAAACTGTTCTCCATACTTTTGCATCCTATTGAAGTTGAACATGTATCTCGAAGGCCCACAGGTTTATCTATGATGCATTCAACCTCTTGAATGTTTCGTTCAACATGAGAATATCCTTCAGACCTCCTCAATCCCTCGAGCTCCAATGCAACTTCTTTCATTGTTGGCCTTTCCTTTCCATTTAAACTCAAGCATCTCTTTGCAATGTTGGCAACCTTTTGGAGTTCATACTCTCTACCGTCTTTTAAGACTTGTGCATCAAGAATTTCAAAAAGATGGTTCCCCATTATTGCAGAAATAAAATAAGTCACAATGTTTCTCCCTTCTAATGGTCTAGTAAAAGAAATTGGCTTCTCCCCTGTTAGGAGCTCCACAAGAACAACCCCAAAGCTATAAACATCACTTTTGTCCGTGAAATGACTTGACTGAAAATATTCAGGATCCAAATATCCAAAGGTCCCTTGTACCATAGTGGTTAAGTGAGTCTTATCAATTGCAATTGATCTTGAAGTCCCAAAATCAGACACCTTAGCCCTACCTTTGTCATCTAAGAGGATGTTTGAAGATTTTATGTCTCTGTGGTAAATTGGTATTGAAGCTGTCGAATGTAAGTAAGTAATTGCTCCTGCAACTTCTGTGGCAATTCTTAAGCGATTGTCCCATGTTAATAAGAAATCCTCATTTTGATAATGAATATTGTCGAAAAGAGTTCCACCAGAGATGAATTCATAAACTAATAGAGGAATTTCTGTCTCTAAACAACAACCCAACAATTTAACCACATTCCTATGGTTGATTTGGGAAAGTATGACAACCTCATTGATGAATTGTTCAAGTTGACTTTCATCCTCTATCTTGGATTTCTTGATTGCCACAATTCTTCCATCTGATAGCATACCTTTATAAACTGTACCATGTCCCCCTTGACCAAGAATTAGATTTTCATTATATTGATCAGTTGCCTTTGCTAATTCATCTGCTGTAAAGACTTTTATTTTTTCGACATTGCATTGTTTTGATGAAATTTGTTGTTCCAATAACAAACCACCATTTCTTTTATAGAATTTTTCTTTTTGTTTCTTTTTTTGTCTTTTCTTCAAAACATGGTACAACCAATAACTGGATAGAAGTAACACCATACCTAAACATACACAACATACACCTGCATGGTCCATGGAAGATAATTGGTTAAGAATAACATAATAAATAAGAGGAAACCAACAAATAGAAGATTTTAATGTAGAACATCCCATGTGTTAAATTTGTTTATAAGTTTTTGATCACACACACGTCATGTATGCATGTAGATATAGAGTGGTGAGCTAAGAATCTTGTTTATTAAAACTTAAGTGGTTCTATAATGTATAAAGGTAATATCAAGAGGCAACTTTTTCTTGAAGACCCTTTCTACATAAAGCTTAAAAAGACAAACTTCATTCATAAATACTCATATTACAATTAGATCATTAAAAAGAAATAGTAAGAAAAGTGCCGATACAACATCATAGATTAGAGTAGTCCTGCTAAGAAAAAGAGGTAATGAAGAGCACCGAAAGAAAAGAACTTAAGATTCCTATGTAAATGGTATGAAAGTCATAAGATTCCAAAAGGAATGCATCTACCTCCAACAAAAAGCAATTTGACAAGTGCAACACCCTCACTACACATCAACTATTTAGATAGGGAAATTATTCACTAGATCAATCAAAGAATATTTATTGTTTATATTTCTAATGCATGTGGATAGTTTATATTTACTTCTTGTTTCATAAGAAAGGCATGTGAAAACAATTAATTATATTCTCTACTTCCTAACACTCCTTCACATTTAGAATAATAACAGAAAAGTATAGTGTTATCTACCTAGGGTTTTTTTAGTTCTATGACTAAATTTGTTTCCCACCTTTTGTTGAATGGGATGAAATAAACTCAAAATGACTTTATTTAGCAGGGTGTTTGGAATGAGGAAGGATTAGCTGAATGTGATGGTTGTTCAATGATCTACTGATGATAATTTTCCACGCCAATAATGAAATACATGAGTCCTGCACGTCTCATAATGGGGCCTATGAATTTATTTATTAGCATGGAATATCCCTATGTCATTCACATTCACTTATTCGATGGTTATTTACTTCCCACCCTATAGTTACAATATGATAGAGAGAATTAGGTCCCCATTAAGGAGGTTTGTATCAATTGTAGGCCATTGAATCTTGCTTCCACTATGGTTAGAAAATGCGTTGGCATTACTATTTGGCAGAAATGGCTAGGCCATCCTAGCCATCATATGACATCTTTTGTGCTTTCTAAGTCTTAGCTACTAGTTTCAAATAAGTTCTCTATTTGTAGATCATGCCCTCTTGGCATGAGTCATAACTTTCCATTCTCTTTTACTTGTTCAGTTGGGTTACTGCACTTCAATGTTTAGGGACCCCTCTTCTTTATGTCACCATTGAAAGTTACAGATATTACATTCTTTTTGTGGATTTTTTACTAAGGCCCAGTTTGCAAGGAGTACAAATGCAAATGTGTAGGTGAAAAACCTTATATTTTATATTATTTTATATGTATTTGCATGGTACATATTTGCATTTTTACTCTTTCCAAATCGAGCCTAAGTTCATTTGGATTTTTCCCAATGAAAAGTAAATCTTAAACACCTAATCTTTTACTCAATTTGAAAAATCAAGTTAAAAATTTGTTAAACTAATGGTGGTACAAAGCATCAACCTTTACTTGGGCTCTTTCATTCAACTAGTGATGCTGCTCAATCCGAGGTGATGCACGAATTGAGGAGAGCAACCACATTGTTCTTGCCAAAAGGGCGGTACTGAGCTACAAGGACAAAGCCACGCCTCAAGACATGTGATCAAGAAAGGAGAAGTTAGAGGCCCGAGGAGCTATTCCTGGGTAGATACTCTGATGCCCAAGTCAGTTGGAGGTGGTTGATGGTCAGGCCAAGCAATAAGGGTGCTGGTCTGAGCTAAGTAGTAGTATGGGTGTTAGAAGTTGGTCCCCTTACCTTGAGCACGGACTACCTTCTTATAGTTGCAAACCCATGTCCTGGTCAGATTGGGCTCTTGAGGTTATTGGGATGAGGTAAGCTACCAAGGTATTCGGGATAGAGTCTTAATCCTTGGTGAGTTATCTTCCTTACTCATCTTTAATTATAGTTACGCTTATCCACGCCATGGGTAAATGACATGGTTGAGGAGATAAGATGGGGGACCACAGTAATAGCGTAGCCCGACCTAGGTCGTGGAATGAGTGTGTATTGTAGAGTTGGCCGAGTTGTGCTAATCTGGCTGGGCTAACTGGGTGATGACTAGGCGGCCACATGTCTTTCTGGACTAGATAAGCTATGACCCAAACACCACTCCCCCATTTCTAAAGTCGAGGCATGAGGTGTTCTGTTGAGGTGTAGCATGGCAGGACTCCTTGTTCCTCAACTGAGGAACTCCAAGTCGAAGTCTAGTTGAAGTCTGGTTGAGCGTCTGGTCCACTTGATGTTCCTCGGTGTTGGCCAGAATGTGAGGTCTATGCAATGTGGGTTGTGGCTGGGGAGTCCATCAATTATCGGCTGCAAAACTCAAGAAGTCTAACTTTGGAATCCGAACACCACTCCCCTAGTTCTGAAGCCAAGGAGGGGGAGTGCTCAGCCGAAGTGTTGTGCGGTTTTGTAGCTCAGCAGGGTACCGAGGTGTCGAGATGAGCTTCAAGGTCCATCTTCTTGGTGGAGCCAAGGAAGGGCTCTTCGTTTCTCGGCTAAAATGTTGTGTGGTCGCTTAGCTCGGTTGGGTGTCGAGGAAGGGCTTTCTGATTCCTGGTGGAGGCTGAGCTTTAGTGTGAAGGCCACTATGATGCTCGTTCATGGTGTGGTGAGCTTTGATGTTAGGGGCTTAGCTCAGTTGGGTGTCGACGAAGGGCTTTCTGATGCCGGTGGATGTCAAGCTTCACTGTTGAGGCCACTATGATGCTCAGCCATGGAGTGTCAAGCTCCGAAATTAGGGGCTTAGCTTGGCCAAGTGTCGACATAGGGCTTTTTGATGTTAGTGGGAGGCTGAGCTTTGGTGTTAAGGCCATTGTGAGTTTAGGCCATGGTGTACCAAGCTCCGAAGTTGGGGGCTTAGCTTGGCTGGGTGCCAAGGAAGGGCTTTCAAATGCCGGTAGGAGGCCGAGCTTCGGTGTTGAGACCACTGTGATGCTTGGCCATGGTGTGCTAAGCTCCAAAGTCAGGGGTTTAGCTCGGTTGGGTGCCTCATAAGGGCTTTCTAATGCTAGTGGGAGGCCAATTTTTGGTGCTGAGGCCATTGTGATGCTCGACCATGGTGTGCTGATCTCCGAAGTCGGGTGCTTAGCTCAGCCAAGTGCTTTCTATTGTCGGTGGGAGGCCTAGCTTCGATGTTGAGGCCACTTTGATGCTTGACCATGGTGTGCTGAGGTCCAAAGTCGAGGGCTTAACTCGATTGGGTGCTTTGTAGTGCCAGTGGAAAGCCGAGCTTTAGTGTTGAGGCCACTGTGATTCTCGACCATGGTGTGCCGAGCTCCGTAGTCAGGGGCTTAGCTCAGCCGGGTGATTTCTGATATTGATGGAAAGCTAAGCTTTGGTGTTAAGGCCGTCGACCCCATCGACCCCCCCCCCCCGCCTAGGATTGAATAGCTATGAGTTGCTCTTAGAATTATCTTGTCTTCTTTTTTTTTTGGTAGTTCGGTATGCCGAGCTTTAACCGGTTGTATTGATGGCTTAAATTAATGAAATTGTTTTGTTCTGAGCTTGTGTGCATACATACAAGTTGGTACCTCGGCCTTACCTTGGTCGAGGTCTGGGGTTGACCGAGATCTTTGGTCTCCGGATAGTGTGGCCGTAGTGTATTCTGAGCTCTCATCTTTGGGATGCTCAGTTTCTGGTCTTGAGAGCCTTTGGGGCACTTTGTGGGCCAGCCGTTGTTAAGGTGGCCTTGTGACGTTTTGTCACCAAAGTACAGAGTATGATGACCGCCCTCTAGCCTCAGAGGCGGGAGCAATCTTCTTTGATTTGGGCTCTGGTCGTTGATCAGCCGAGTCAGATGTTCGGGTATACACTGCCAAGCTAGCTACTAGCTATGCATTAAGGGCTCAAGCCATTATAGGTCGGCTAAGTCAGTTTTCTTAGTCAGTGATTCACTACTGAGCTTCATGCCTTGCCCATTGGTAGATCAGCTGATTCAATGCTGCGCTACCTGTGTTGTGTGACATTTTTTGCGTGGCCTAGATGATGTGTGTGCAATGTGTCATGCATGCGTCGATCAGTTGGATGTTTAGCATGGTTGTGTAGCATGGTTGTGTAGTGTAGTGCAACTGTGTAGCACGACTGTGTAGTGCAGCTATGTAGCGCGACAGTGTAGTGCAGTGGTGTAGTGCGGCTATGTAGCACAGCGGTATAGTGCGGCTGTGTAGCGCGACTGTGTAGTGCAGTTGTGTAGAATGGCAATGTAGTGCAATGGTGTAGCATGGCTGTGTAGCCCGACGGTGTAGCTCGATTGTGTAGCATGGCTATGTAGCGCAGTTGTGTAGTGTGGTCGTGTAGCATGACGGTGTAGTACGGCTATGTATGGTTGTCGGGCTTGTGGGAGCGAGCTGTGGAGGTGGAACTTTACTGTGCCTTGCTTCTCACACTTGGACCACACTCCCCTCCTTTTCGGTCGACGTGTTTTGGGGTCCTTGGGATGAGGATCGTCCTTCGTACATGTCGGGGCATGAGGGGGGACAACCCAATTGGGCGGTGCCATGCATCCTAGTGTTTGCATCATCTCAAAGATCTTATCAACTCTCTTGTATTGCTTGGAACTGTATAAGATCAACCGTGGCTGGAGGCTGTGGAATTTCTGATGCGGAGGGCTTGCGATTCCGAGATTCTTGAGATGGGGATCGACCTGTTGATCATTCAAACTAGATCTTGGGCATCTTGATTGCATGGCGAGAAATGAATGATTTTCAGGAAAGGCTTTTTGTGCATTTCCCACAGATGGTGCCACTCTGATGCTACTCAATCTGAGGTTGGTGTTTGGATTCCAAAGTTAGAATTCTTGAAATTTTGCAGCCGACGATTGAAGGACTCCCTAGCCACAGCCTACATTGGGCAGACCTCACATCATGGCAAACATCGAGGAAGATCAAGTGGACCAAATGCTACCAGACTTCAACTAGACTTCGACTTGGAGTTCCTCAACCGAGGAACAAGGCGTCTTGCCATGCTACACCTCGGCAAAACACCTTATGCCTCGACTTTAGAATTGGGGGAGTGGTGTTTGGATCATGGCTAAGCTGGTCTAGAGAGACATGTGGCTGCCTAGTCATCACCCAATCATTCTAGCCACATCAGCATAGCTCAGCCAACACCACAGCATGCACTCATTTTGCGGCCTAGGCTAGACTATGCTATTACTATGGGTACCCATCATATCCCCTCAGCTACGTCATCTACTCATGGTGCAGATAAGTGTAACTACGAATAAAGAGGAGTAAGGAAGACAACTCCGCGGGGATTAGGACTTTATCCTGAATACCTCGGCAGCTTACCCCATCCTGATAACCTCGGGATCCCAATCCGACCAAGACACAGGTCCACAGCTATTAGAAGGTAGTGCATACTCAAGGTAAAGGACCCAACTTCTAAATCCCATACTACTACTTAGTCAGCTTGTAAAACATAAGAACTCGTTTTCTTTCATGTGAAATGTTGCACTTGAGGTGGTGTTGTGTGTTCAAAATTCAAAATGTAACTACAGAAGCGAGAAACTTGCTACTGCATGCCTGCAGAAAATTGCATAAGGACAAGAGCATTACCTAGGATGATGAACTTAATTACAGTTAAAGCTTTCTTGCAACCTTGCCCATCTTTCCTACCATCACCATGCGTACCCTTTGGACATGGGCAATTGTATGATCCAATTGTATTAATGCAAGATCCTATGCAAGGATTTCCTTTTGGATCCTTACATTCGTTTACATCTGGCAAAAGAACGATAATAAACAAAGCATTAGCTCAAATATTTAAGTGTTGTAAATTTTACAACAAATCTGAAAATATCAGAAGTTAGAAGAAATGAGTCATTATTGCAATGGCTTTCTCAAACCACAGATTAACCAATGGTAATGAAATGTAAACTTATATTTAGAGAGAATGGAGTAATAATGAAATTTATGCTAGCAAGAAATAGGTCTTGGGTATGGCTAGAGGTAGAAAAAATGATTTAAGGATTACCAGCACTCATGTGACTGACACAGTGTAGTTGAGATAAGGCTACTTTCTTATTAAAGTGTTCAAAGTTATGGTAACTCTTGATTTTTGTATTACATTTATAAATTTAAATGAAAATATCTTTTGGATAATTTCGATGACAAGCGATAATTGAGTTGACAAGAAATCAGATAAAACATCTTCTTAGAATATTCCATCAATTTGTTTCTGCAGTTGTGTTCAACGGAGGAGCATAGATTACATCAATCAACCCCTATAGCAAAGGTTGTGTCACGGAGTTTCTCCACGGATATACCAGCAAAGCGTCTTCGATAAGGGTTGTTTCTGGTACGGTGAGCTGTTGGGGTTTCAGCCCATCTTTTTATTTTGTTAGAGTAGTGCTTGCTTTGGGCTTTGGCTCTGTTTTGTTGTTTAATTTGTTGAGAGTTTTCTTTATTTTTTATTAAATTTTACTTTTTTTATTCTCAGTTGCAATCGAATCCAGTCGGAACATCTATGCTGAGATTGAACGAAGCCTATGCCAGAGATTAGCCTATTATATCACTAATCAAACCCAGCCTAGTTATTCAAATTTTGGTACATTTGCGGGACGTGTGACATAATTTTATCAAAGGGCAAATATTCGATTCTAGTTCAGATCATTAGAAACTAATGGAAATAATATCACATTTGATGACTTAAATTTATGAATCGTGTATGTAATTTTGGGCTAGGCCAGTGGTAGTTCAAGCCTAAGCCAAGCTGAAATCCGACCCGACAATTGATCCTAAGTTGTAACTTGTCTCTATATCTAAATATAAATACTGACGAATAAAAAAAGAATATAATGAATCCGTACCTTGGCAGCCGTTGGGGAGATAAGGATTCCCTTGAAAACCTTTCTTACACTGGCAAAGATAACCGGGGCCATTTTTGGAGTGTATGCAATCGGTATTGTGCCCGCAGGCATAGTCAGTGTCTGTCCCTCCTTGTCCTTGTGCTTCCTCGCAAGAAATGTTGTTTCGAATTGCCCAGTCCAGTACTATTGGAGTTCTGAAGCCAACGTTTACAAGGTATTCCACCTCATTTCTTAAGCTCCATGGATAAGAACCATTTGAATTAAACCAGTCTTTGTCGGCCAGAAAGGCCATGCTGCATTTGCTCATATTCCAAGTGTAGGCTGTTGTAGATTCATTCTTGTAAATGTCAACTGATATATCAAATGAATCAAGATCCTCAGCTATCTCCTTCTGGCAGCATCCGGTGCCATTACAATGTACATTTGTCACCTCCATGTCATAGCCACAAAATGAAACGCATTCGGCGGACGGCTCTTGGTAGTAATAATCAGCCATGACGCCATGTGTGTTACAACCAATTACCGTAAGTTTGTTCCGGGAGTTGGATAATCTGTATGCCTTTGGAATTTTGGTTCGGGAGTTGTCTGTTTTCTCCCCCATATCACATTCGACAGCAGCCCAATAGGAGAAAGTTAATTCACCTTGCAGTGATATGTTCAACACAATTTTGTCACCATACTCATCATCGTCAGGGCCATACATCATCAGTTGCGGATGGTCAGTGGCTGTATTGCACAACAACTTGAATTCATCTCTATAACAGCTTGGATCATCTCCAACGAGGCCAAACGGGTACGGGATGCTGACATTTCCGCATTTACTTTGACAACCTAGCTTTGTCTCTGGAGATGTTGGAAAGACTGCTGCAATTGTCATCATCACAAGTTGTTATGAAACAAGGTAAAGTAACACGGTTAAAGCCTTGGTTTTTAAAACCGAAGCGGTTAGGGGTCCGGTTACCGGTTACTAGTGGCTGAATCATGATCTGGTAGATTGCTTCACCCTCTGGCAGCTCTTCGCATAGAAAAGTGAAATTGGATGATTTTACTAACAAGAAGCCAACATAGGTAGAGACAAACCCCCACCCCTTGCACTCGCAAGGAGGTAGCATAAACATGGTTGGATCTTTAGGAGGCGATCATGTAGATGTGTTAATACAACGGTTTGAGCAGAACCTGAACTTGTAATAGTTCCTCAACAAATAAGAGGCCAGTGCCACGGTGCAACAACTCGCCATCATGGCATTGGTGAAAGCTTTTAGGAGACTATTTGAACCACACTGCATAAGAAAGTCCTATGTAGAATTCACCCAGATGACGTGTTGGCCACAAACCCCCACAACAACCAGCCCTTGTATATCATAGCCAAAATAGGGGGTATGAGATGCGATGCTCCTTACTTAACCAAGGAAGTTCCGTAAACCAGATCTTCTTCCACACCTTGAAACTCATGAATATATTGAAGGAAACTATCAGAGGGCTACCTAAGGAGGCCATGGATTTTAATGGGAATGCATCTATCACGGAAGGGTCGATTGAATTGCCAGTAGCTATTGGGCCTTTCTTCATCAACCATGATTTCTAGATGATATATAAGAAAATGGCGTACCACAACTTGCTGGGTCAAGCATAAGGGCTGCACCATCAGGATTCCAATCACCCATGTCCCATTTGATAGATTGGAAGCACACCTGCAAGATGCCATGTACTACACAGAGCTTGCTGAAAAAAGGGAAACTCAAGTGGCCAAAGTGGAAATCATGCGATTGTCGAACCCAATGAATGAGCCTCTAACAACCTTAGAGAGAAAAAAGCGATCTAGGTGTGTATGGGTGACAAACGAAAGTAGAAAGAGTTACTACACCATTGTGGAAGAATATGAAGAAGTCGACATCTTAGTTACAAGGAAAGTTGTCTCAGAGGTATGATTCGTATTGCCCTGTCTTGTCTTTTAATCAGAGTAATTGGTTTGCTTTTTAAAATAAAAGAGGAAAATAAGTACACATATGCACTCTAAACATTGTTTCATTCAAAACTATTGTGTTAAAAGACCAACTGTGAAACCACTATACAAAGATATCATGATGCTTTCATCGCAAGAAGAACCTAAACATACACAACAAAACAAAACAGCATCGAGAGTACACAAACTAATATCCTTAAAACATATGATAATGATAGGAGAAATACTGAGATAGTATTAATAACAGGACCATTCTAAGAAAACAAGGGAATACTGGATGAAATACACACACCTCCTAAGCACATGCAAGATTTGAATGGCATAGTAGAGGAACCCTTGGAAGAAGTTAACATGGCCACCGAAGGAATGGAAAGGAGGCTATTGTTTGTGTCAACCAAGTTAGGCACTAAAGAGAAGGCAAAGTTGTTTGGCCAACAAGGTGTACGAGTTTTGACCGTCTAGAACAGATGCAAGCCAAAATGAGAGGCATCCAACAAAAAATGATAGTGATTGAACACTCCCCATTCACTCCTATTAGCCCTTCTACACCCGTCCCCGCAGGCTATCTTGGGAGTCTAAAATCTGGAGCAACAGAACATCCATCCGAAACCAATCTTGTAGCCGCACCATACGCGGCGTAGAGGACCTGCTTCTTTGCTGTTGAACAACCTTGTGTAGTCCAACCAGGTAGTGTGACGGTGGAGGCACCCATCAGTCGAATGGAGATAAGGGAGTACATCCAAGGCTTGGTGGAAGAGAGCCGGAACATATCCCTCTGGTTATGTTCCTTTGCAATAGTGGCCACAATACGATGGGCAGAAGGGGAGCCCACAAGAACACACCAATAAGTTTGAAGATGCACTAGGAGTGTTCTCTTTCGATGAAGACCTAAAGGTTCGAGAATTCTCTAAATCCTTGACTAGGCCAACATACTCGTGGTTTGTCAACCTGACGGCAGGGAGCAACGACTCATGGGTTGAGTTAGCCAAGAAGTTCTTATCTAAGTGGTTCACCCTCAAGTAGAGGTTGACGATAGTGGACCTACACAACACGGAACAACGTGTTGGGGAAGACCTATTGGCATATGTCATACGATTTCAAAAACTGACACACTTGGTCTTTGAAGAGCACACAACAGAAAAGGGCTTCGTGGAACAATGCATCCATGGGATGCACCCAACATGTAGGATTGGGATCAAAAACATCAAGATTGAAACATTCAATCAGCTCTACAAATGTGTTGAGAGAACAACATAGACTGTCACCACCACGAAATCACGGCTAGCTTCATTAGGGCTACAGTATGCTAAGAACAAGACATATGTCGTTGATCGCAGACCCAAAATGTAGGATTGGGATCGAGAACATCGAGATTGAAACATTCAACCAACTCTGGAAATGCATTGAGAGAATAGTACAGACTATCACCACCCCGAAATCATGGCTAGCTTCATCAGGGCTATAGTACACTAACAATGAGACATATGTCATCGATCATAGACCCCGAAATACTAGAGAAATCAGCCAAGGGCATTACTATCTTGACGACAACCAAATATGATGAAATGGCCCACTGCCAACACCCCCTCCATTTCCCTACACCAATAGTGAAGTGATCACGATCATGAGCAAGCTCATGGAAGATCTTGTAATCAACCTACCACCACCAGTAGCTAGAGTCGATCTCGAGAAGGGAAAGCATGGGAGAAGATGGTGTAGCTATCACTAGTGGCTGAATCATGATCTGGTAGATTGCTTCACCCTCTGGCAGCTCTTCGCATAGAAAAGTGAAATTGGATGATTTTGCTAAAAAGAAGCCAACATAGGTAGAGACAAACCCCCACCCCTTGCACTCGCAAGGAGGTAGCATAAACATGTTTGGATCTTTAGGAGGCGATCATGTAGATGTGTTAATACAACGGTTTGAGCAGAACCTGAACTTGTAATAGTTCCTCAACAAATAAGGGGCCAGTGCCACAGTGCAACAACTCGCCATCATGGCATTGGTGAAAGCTTTTAGGAGACTATTTGAACCACACTACATAAGAAAGTCCTATGTAGAATTCACCCAGATGACGTGTTGGCCACAAACCCCCACAACAACCAGCCCTTGTATATCATAGCCAAAATAGGGGGTATGAGATGCGATGCTCCTTACTTAACCAAGGAAGTTCCGTAAACCAGATCTTCTTCCACACCTTGAAACTCATGAATATATTGAAGGAAACTATCAGAGGGCTACCTAAGGAGGCCATGGATTTTAATGGGAATGCATCTATCACGGAAGGGTCGATTGAATTGCCAGTAGCTATTGGGCCTTTCTTCATCAACCATGATTTCTAGATGATATATAAGAAAATGGCGTACCACAACTTGCTGGGTCAAGCATAAGGGCTGCACCATCAGGATTCCAATCACCCATGTCCCATTTGATAGATTGGAAACACACCTGCAAGATGCCATGTACTACACAGAGCTTGCTGAAAAAAGGGAAACTCAAGTGGCCAAAGTGGAAATCATGCGATTGTCGAACCCAATGAATGAGCCTCTAACAACCTTAGAGAGAAAAAAGTGATCTAGGTGTGTATGGGTGACAAACGAAAGTAGAAAGAGTTACTACACCATTGTGGAAGAATATGAAGAAGTCGACATCTTAGTTACAAGGAAAGTTATCTCAGAGGTATGATTCGTATTACCCTGTCTTGTCTTTTAATCAGAGTAATTGGTTTGCTTTTTAAAATAAAAGAGGAAAATAAGTACACATATGCACTCTAAACATTGTTTCATTCAAAACTATTGTGTTAAAAGACCAACTGTGAAACCACTATACAAAGATATCATGATGCTTTCATCGCAAGAAGAACCTAAACATACACAACAAAACAAAACAGCATCGAGAGTACACAAACTAATATCCTTAAAACATATGATAATGATAGGAGAAATACTGAGATAGTATTAATAACAGGACCATTCTTAGAAAACAAGGGAATACTGGATGAAATACACACACCTCCTAAGCACATGCAAGATTTGAATGGCATAGTAGAGGAACCCTTGGAAGAAGTTAACATGGCCACCGAAGGAATGGAAAGGAGGCTATTGTTTGTGTCAACCAAGTTAGGCACTAAAGAGAAGGCAAAGTTGTTTGGCCAACAAGGTGTACGAGTTTTGACCGTCTAGAACAGATGCAAGCCAAAATGAGAGGCATCCAACAAAAAATGATAGTGATTGAACACTTCCCATTCACTCCTATTAGCCCTTCTACACCCGTCCCCGCAGGCTATCTTGGGAGTCTAAAACCTGGAGCAACAGAACACCCATCCGAAACCAATCTTGTAGCCGCACCATACGCGGCGTAGAGGACCTGCTTCTTTGCTGTTGAACAACCTTGTGTAGTCCAACCAGGTAGTGTGACGGTGGAGGCACCCATCAGTCGAATGGAGATAAGGGAGTACATCCAAGGCTTGGTGGAAGAGAGCCGGAACATTTCCCTCTGGTTATGTTCCTTTGCAATAGTGGCCACAATACGATGGGCAGAAGGGGAGCCCACAAGAACACACCAACAAGTTTGAAGATGCACTAGGAGTGTTCTCTTTCGATGAAGACCTAAAGGTTCGAGAATTCTCTAAATCCTTGACTAGGCCAACATACTCGTGGTTTGTCAACCTGACGGCAGGGAGCAACGACTCATGGGTTGAGTTAGCCAAGAAGTTCTTATCTAAGTGGTTCACCCTCAAGTAGAGGTTGACGATGGTGGACCTACACAACACAAAACAACGTGTTGGGGAAGACCTATTGGCATATGTCATACGATTTCAAAAACTGACACACTTGGTCTTCGAAGAGCATGCAACACAAAAGGGCTTTGTGGAGCAATGCATCCAGGGGATGCACCCAACATGTAGGATTGGGATCGAAAATATCATGATTGACGCATTCAATCAGCTCTAGAAATGTGTTGAGAGAACAACATAGATTGTCACCACCCTGGAATCACGGCTAGCTTCATTAGGGCTACAGTATGCTAAGAACAAGACATATGACATTGATCATAGACCCAAAATGTAGGATTGAGATCGAAAACATCGAGATTGAAACATTCGACCAACTCTAAAATTGCATTGAGAGAATAGCACAGACCATTGCCAACACCCTCTCCATTCCCCTACACCAATAATGAAGTGACGATCATGAGTAAGCTCATGGAAGATCTTGTAATCAACCTGCAACCACCACTAGCAGGAGTCAACCCTGAGAAGGGAAAGCATGGAAGAAGATGGTGTAGCTATCACTAGTGGCTGAATCATGATTTGGTAGTCGTGATCACTACACAAAGCCCTAACCATTTCCCATCCAAATGGTGGTCGAGAATTCAGGATATACATAACATCTAACTTAGAAGCCATGGGCTGTTTGGTAGCCTAAGAGAATGATGAAAAAGTCGAGTGGCCCATCTATTATGCGAGTAGAACTTTGAAACCAATAGAGAACATCTACTTACACATGGAATAATAGTGTCTAGCATTAGTCTTTACTACATAAAAGTGTGATCCAATCAGGTACTTCATTGATAGATCCCTACTCTCTAGAAGATTGGTCGAATGAATGATGAAGCTGATTGAGTATAGTATCGAATACATCCAAACTAGAGTGATAAAGTGTCAAGCAGTCGCAAACCTCCTAGTTGCTTTTCCTACTAGTGATGATTTCCCCATCTCTGAAGAGATACCTAAAGACCTCCCCCTCATCGCGGCAGTAGAGAAGGTAGGATGGGTTATAACATTCAATGGCAGTAGTTCCAATTCCTCTACAGGAACCAGAGGTATATTGTCTTCGCCTACCAGATAGACTTCAGCCTACTCCCTCAAATTGCAATTCCCCTACTCCCACAATATCACAGAATATGAAGCACCAGTGATGGGTATAACAATAGCAAGGGGTTCCAAAGGAAAGAAAGTAAAATTCATAGGAGATTCCACGATAGTAATTGGACAAATGGGGAGTCACACCACAGTAAAAGAATTGACAATCTTGTCATATAGAACATTGATCCAAAAATTGACCAAAGACTTGGAGATAACCTACGAAGACCAGAATCGGGCCAAGAATAGATATGTTGATTCTCTAGCCACTCTGGAATCTAAGATACAATCGAGCAGCCCAAATGATAGGGTTATCGACATCCACTACACACTATTGATCGCTACCCTCAAGAACACTCACTCCAATGTAGAAAGGCTTGGCAAACATGCTGAGCATATGGACGAGAAACAAAATTCTCTAGAGAAGCAAACTTCTACTCTATCTCACCAATGCCAAACCACTTCTCTCTCTTAGCATTGAGACACCTCATCCCACGACAAATGTCTAGTGACACATCCTCATAACCATCACCCTCTAACATAGCGGTAATAACAGATAACTGTGACAATCACTAAGGAGTGATGCTTAGCTACAAGTGCTTGCAAATGAACATTAACATAAAAGGGGAAAACACATATGATAAGCAACACTTATAGATAGAGTCCATGGTTTAATGAATAATATCATCCATCTGGACATATAAATATTCAAGAAACATCGAAGCCAATGAAAGCTGATGACCACAAACTAGAACAACCGCAAGAAGAACCAGGATGGTATTAAGGCCACAGTTAGGGTTCCCAAGAAAAAAAACCATGACACAACATAGAGAATAAATGTTGCGAAATGACATTGACTATCTGTCTTTCTGGCCATAACATCTATTGGTCCCGTGCTTTCAAACCAGAAACCAATCTAGGTTTTGAGGGGCCATTTCCCCCAGGCAGTCGATTCATCTACCTGTGCCTTGTAAATGTTGAGCTCTTCCCCAACTCTGTATATAGATCGGTCAGGATATTGGGAATGAACTTGGCGTATTGAGGATGGTCGGCTGAAACAGCACCACCCAACGGTAATGCAAGCAGAACAGCCATGTCATCAACAGTGACACTGAACTCACTGAATGCACCTACGAACGTATGTGTCCGGCAACACCAATGGGACAAGAGTGGAAACATATAATCCACCCCTTCTCTATCTGGAAGGTCCAAGAAATAGTCCACAAATCTTAATAACCTGGCACTCTGGAGCAACCAATAGTACATGGGGTTTTCTAGGAGGAAAAGAGTCCATGCTGTGAAATTTATTAAGGACCTAGAAGCATCAGTGCTTAGTCTAGAACAACTGAAGTAAATAGTGTGCTTCAAATGACCATAAAAACATGCAACCTCATTCATCTCCACCATGTCAAACATGCCATCCTTCCCCCTAGACTCAAGCATGGGAGGTTAGAAAACCTTCCCATGACCAGCTACCAACAATCTTCACTGACTCGTATTCGGGGAGTAGTTCCATAGTGTCCACATCCCTTACAAAATCAATGAAGGGGCAATCAGATTACACAACCTTCTATTGCTTGTGAGGAGCCATTGATACAAGAGATGGACAAATCATGCAAGAAAGAAAAATAAACAAGAAGATCAAAACTAAACAGAACTACTTCAGTAGCAAAGCGAATGCGAAGACAAAGTTTGAAGCGAATAGTACCCTTTATAGTAGTCCCATTCACATTGACAACTCAAACAGCGGCGTAAGGAGCCAAAACAAATGATTACTAGCTACTCGCTAGCATACAGTTGACATACCGGCCATTACACATTTAAATTATTATTCCTAGAAAAAGGCAACACTCAAACATCAAATTTAAAATTGCTACCACAACACATAATAGCCAATCCGAATGAAGAAACATGAAGCCCGACACACCCGCAAAAACATGTGACCGACTAGCAATGAATATGAGACAATGGTTATACATCCAACATACATAACCATGTGACTAACTGTGACCCACTATATACACAACCACAATAGCATGATACCACTTACATGATTGATAGAAGAGATCCTTCCCAAAAAATATTGCATAAGAAGAAGAAGAGGACGGAAGCCATCCTTTAAATAGATTTATCCAAAAATAATATTATACACACAAGACATTAGAAAAGCTGCACACTTCACCAAGATACAAATAGGGTAAACTACAATGCCAATATATGAATGCACTCGAAGTGTTTCCTGACAAAAAGCATTTTATCAAGACATGGGGGGGCTGAAAAACCAAACATGACCAAAACAACCTCTCGACAAAATGTTTCCCATCAAGAAAGAAGGGGGCTAATAGTATGAAAAGTCAAGCAACCTTAACAGCAACAAACTCCAAAATCATACACCCCAATAGTAACACCCTTTTCTCAAGACGTAGTCAAAACTTTGCAAAAACCCCCCTTCAATAGCCAAAGTTGTTGGGAGCACACACACGACAACAAAACCTAAGAAAAAATCAGCGATCAACTAAAAACGAACCAAAAAACAGCCTTTGCCCATGTGTCGATCACAATACTCTAGCCAATATTAAAATGCAGCAATCACAGAAATGCTTATTGATAAGAACACTCTTACTAATAAGCAAGGGCCTAAATGTAAGTACATGTAATCTATCCTCACTACAACTATGATGAAGATACCAAATTGGAATCACAAAAACATCTAAGGTGATAAACAAGCCAACGTGGAACCGCAATGGGTCCATAACTCGTCACAGACCTACGATTAGCTCGAAACCATCACAATCCTACAATGGACAAAAATACCATCAACTGAATTCAACTGTACTAGGACATCCAATAGGATCAAATAGGGACATGTCATATTAGTTCTGATGCCAGCCACACTATGCCATTACAGGAGACCCATAAAGGGAAGTAACACACGTGTAGTATGAGAATTCTCGGATGAAAGGAAACTTTGCCTTAGGAAGATCTCATAAGACACGTGGCAAACCCTTAACAATGTCCCTATGTTAGCCAACACCGAATCGAAGATCCCCTTTCCAAATAGGAGTAAAATCCATTTTGGCTCCTTACTTTCAAGTCCCTGGGATCTCCCTTTATAAAAGGGGGTGTAGATCTTAATGAAGACATGACTCTGTATCAATAGAAACACATAGACAACCACACTTAGCCTTACCACCACATCTACAAGGAGAAGCAAAAGAAAACTAGGAAAAAGAAGAGCCACCAACAACCTATTATAGTGCTGAATGGAAGTCCTAGTTACATTGTTTTTTCCAAAAAAGGATGCTTCAATTCATGGCACTACTCCAAGCTATAAAGATGCGAGTCCAGCAACAACATGCGTAGAAGACTAGCGCAATCACATTCACGAGGTGTTACAAGCCATGTTAAACTTATACAGGCACGTTCTCTTCTGCCAATTGCCTCTTGTTCTTTAGTGGGCTGGTTTGTTTAATGTTTTAAAAACTGACCTAGAGGCCAAACCATTTTGCCTCCAAGTCATGGTTCACTGGTTCAACTAGTCGGGTCGAATGGTTCAAGCCATGTTACGTCATATATATGTGTGTGTGTACATATATGTTTATAAATGTATATATCTTATCAATAAATAATGTAAAAATATTTTAGATATGTTATATATATTTTTATATTTAATTTATGTTTTTCTAATTTAGTTTTTAATTTTTTATTTATAAAAAATGTTAAAAATTGAAATTTGAGGCCAAAAAAAGTGTTTTTTCTTTTGCAAAAATTGTGGGGCAAGGTGTGTATGGCTCCTTGGAATGCATAGATCTTAAAAAGTTACCTAAAATAAAAAAAAAAAAAAGAAAAAGAAAAACAATCACCACAATCAGACATTGGAGTGCAAAGTTATGGCCTCCGAAATTTTGCATACATTAAATGTGCAACCCGTAACCAAGTGATCAGGTCGAATGGATCAGCGGTCAAATTGGCCAGATCAAACAGTTCTTGACCAAAGCAACAATTTTTGACTGTTTAATGGGTCTTTGATTAAACCGAACCTAAAATCCTGACTGGGTGACAATTCGAATGATTTGACTAGCTGGGTCAATGATGGGTTGAAAACATTGGGTTTGTTGTTTTAGGGCCCGTTCTCAACTAAGTTCAACCCATTAGAGAGGAATTTGCTAGCTCCAACAGTATACGGCAATTAGTACATCTATGTCAAACTCGGATAGTAGTGGACCCTTGGCACTTCAATGAATGTTTACATTTCTTTTAAGGGTAGGATCTACCTGAACCACCACTCCCCAGTCCCCACAATTAGAGATCCTCAAGCAATTTCACAATAGTACCTATGAAGGCTACCCAAAAACGCTATGGGCTCACAATTGTACCACCACATCAGATCTAGGCCCATATCTCCATGAACTTTATGGGCTCGCTAGCTCACAATGAAATACTTCATTCATATAGTCCATTGAATTTCCAAATATGCCCATTTTCTACCCATAACAAATCTATATATAACCTATTCCAAAGCGCAACTATTTTTAAAATAAATAATCCCCCTACAAGCATGCAGGACTCAATTATCTGCAACTGAGATGTAACATTTACAAATAAATACTAATGCGTTTTCTTCAATCTCCGTAGTATATATAGATTTTAATTTCAGCTTGTGATGCTTTGATGCCATGAATTAAATAATAAAAATAAGAATTATAAGAAGTATTATAAAATTTATTAAATACTTTAAGGGAATTTGTCTAAAAATCATCATGAGTTTTTAGTATTTCTATTAAATTCACCACAATTTTTCAAAATGTCTGAAATTCACCATGTCAATTTTTTATTTTCCAAAGCTTATTTTCCCTTAGTGCACCCGTTAACTTTTCTTAGAGGTGTCCACATAAATAACAATTTTCATAACCAAATCACTCTTGAATGGCAAGTTAGAGGAAAAGGGTGCTTTTCAGCTTTCAATTTTCATGTATTGTTTTTGCATTTTTAGTATTTTATTATAATTTCCAATGTTTTTACTAATACACACTATGCTTTAATTATTTGTCTTTATTATACGGATTTTGATAAGAACATTAAAATTATTATTACTACTATTGTTTTATTTATTGTTATCATTTAAAACTATAACATGCAATACATGTATACATTTCTACTCTTCCCAAACTGAGCATGAACAAGAAAACAGATATAACCTTAGCTAAAAACACTGGTACTGTTATTTGGATGGGTCAGGTCGGGTTTGTTAAACCTATTCCAAGTAGTCAAGTCGGGTTGGATTGCCTTCAGATCGGGTTTGGGTTGCAAAACCCATACATACAGAACTCGATCATTTGACATCCTTACAAGAGTAAACTGTAAGACATGAGCACATGGGCGATCCAAAGAATTCCCTTACCAGATCAATGGTTTTGATTAGCGACTTCCGTACGTCAATAACAATAATGCATTTATTATCATTCAATTTTCATATTGAATATTTGAATTTAAATTTTAAAGTAAAAGAAGATAAATTCTTTGAACTTAATACCATACCTCGGCATCCATCGTGGAGATAGGGATTCCCTTGATAACCTGGCAGGCAATTGCAAAGATATCCAACGCCATTTGTGGAGTTAGTGCAATAGGTGTTGCTCCCGCAGGCATAACCAACCACATCTCTTTGTGCTTCATCGCATGTCTGCATTCTAATTGCCCAGTCCAGAATTATGGAAGTGTTGATCCCGACATTTACAAGGTGTTCCACATCGTTTCTTATGTCCCAGAGATGTGAAACTTGTGAGTCAAATAATGAATCCTGGGCGTCGGACATAAGAACAGCCAACCCACATCTACTAATGTTCCATGTGTATTCGAAGTCGTTACGGCTCCCTATGCTTGCTTCAAAATCATTAAGATCGTTTGGTATGGTTGTCTGGCAGCAACCAAAACCACCGCAAGATGAACCTGCTGTCACTTTTGTATCGTTCAAGCATGACGATAGACAGTTGACATAGAACACAGAGCGATGGTAATCATACAACTCGCCATACGTGTCGCAACCGACTGTCATGAATCTGTTTCTGGTATTGGAGAGCCTGTATGTGTTTGCAAAAGAATACCTAATGGCATGAACCACCAGCTCTTCATCTTCACCCATGTAACATTGGACACTTCCCAGAATGGAAGTCGTTAGTTGATGAGCATCAAGTGATATATGGAGAATGGTATGGTCATCTCCCTTATAATCGCCATAAAACGTCAATTTTGGAGGAAGGATAGCAGTGTTGCAGAATAACTTGAAGTCATCATTTTTGAAACAGGTTGGATCATCTCCCACTAGGCCAAACGGGTATGGGATGCTAACATTCCCACAATTGCTTTGGCACCCAGGCCTTGTATCCGACGATATCAATAATGCTGCAATAAATACATTTTCGAATTTAATTTCTGCCTTTCATACTTCATGTTTAGCATATTAAACATAGAGGAAATAAACAATAAATACATTAATTACAACAAATTCATTCCGAGAAAAGTCATTGAGCAAATGCGATAGGTGATTGTTTTTTTATGTTATTAAAAAGGGAAAATCAATGATGCAGCAAGGACATGGTCTAAGTAGAGTTTTGATCAAATAAGACATGATTGGTTACAACGTTTTTAATACAAATTGATTGATCAGAAGTTTTTCTCGATATCATGTCCTTTTTTTTGTGACAAAAAAAATATTGAAAATAAAAAAAAAGAAGGATATACATGAGGGTTAAAGGGTGGGGGAGAGGATCTCCCTCCACCCGAAAAAGCAACCTGAACTTCTTGAAAGGGAGCCTCCATCCGATAAGACCCAAAAGAAAAGAAATAAAAACAACAACTCATATGAGCAGTATTATACGTGTTATGTCATTTGAGCATACGACTCATATGACCCAAAAACGGAACCATTCTTACCACTGGTTTTCAGGTTGGTGATTCAATTGTTCGATTCTAACATATGAGCTATCCTGACAACAAAAATTAAAAAAGGATAAAAAATGGCCAAAAACCATTGAATGAATCAATGGGTTAACGGTTCAACAACTCGAGACAAGGAGCTATTGACCGATTCAATAGTTTTTTACTAGGGACTGGGATTGGGGTAGAACCGAACCAATTGCTTGGATGATCCCCAATTAAAAAATAAAAAAAATGGTAGCTCAACCAGGTTCGAACGAACGACCCATTTTAACAACAAAAATTACAAGAAAAAAATTGAGTGTGTAAGGTCCATTAAGTAGTATCATATGTGTTATATCATTCGAGCATGTGACTCATATAGCTTGAAAACGGAATCATTCTAGCCATCGGTTTTTGGGTCAATAGTTCAACCGCTTGGTTCGAATGGATAGCCCATTTTGACAACAAAAATAAAAAAAAAAGACCAAAAACCATTGAACGGGTCAATGAGCCAACAATTTTATTGCCTGGATCAATGGGTCGTTGACCGATTCAATGGTTTTTGGCCAAGGACCGGGATTGGGATAAAATGGAACTGTTTGCCTGGAGGTTCCTAATTAAAAAAAAAAAGAAAAGAAAAGACAAAAAACCATTGAACGGGTCAATGGGTCAATAGTTTGACTACGCCGATCAATGGGTCGTTGACCGATTCAATGGTTTTTGGACAGGGACCAGGATTAGGGTAAAACTGAACCGGTTGCCTAGAGAGTTCTCGAACTGAAATGTTCGTCCATCCAGGTCAACAACAATTCGAAAACCATGGTTTTTATGCATTTGAATTTTCACTATTCAAAGTTTTCTTCTACTATGGGCTTTATTCAAGCATGTGCGACATGTTCCTCTTTTTCATTTTCTACTTTTTTTTATATATTTGGTCATCTTCTTCAAGATCCTCCAAAACAGTTTAGGGTTTATCACTATTTTATTTTTTCTCTTTTGTTTTTTCTTTAGGTTTCATGTGCAATTTTTTTTTTCTTACAAGACGATCTACTTTGTCTCTTTCTTTAATTGTATATATGTTTAGCCAAAGTGGAACTTTGGACTCGATTTTTTGATTTTTTTGATTGGTTTCTAGTTTGGTGGATTTACTACAAATATTTTTTTGTGTTTAAGGTCACTTTGGATTTATCTTTCAAGGTTTTGGAATCCCTAGCAATGTCCACCATTACAAAGTTATTCCATCTAATTATTGACATTTAAAAAAATGAGCCGAAAATGGAACCCTTCTGGCCACTGGTTTCTAGGTTGACGGTCCAACTATTCGATTTGAACGGATGGCCCATTTTGACAACAAAAATTAAAAATAAAAAATGCCCAAAATCATTGAATGGGTTGACAGGTCGATGGTTCAACCACCCTGGTCAATGGGTCAGTAATTGATTCAATGCATTTACCCTAACAAATGTTACCTACAAGGATATTAACCTGGGTCGGATAAGATAGAAAAGAAGTTGTAAGCACATTGAATGAGCACTTGAAACTTTTTTTGACACCTGTCCCTTATAATACCCTCACCCCACCCTTGAAAAAGACTAATACTCACTTTTGAAAGTTGTCAAAATATTTATCAACTGCTCATTTACTATACCTATTAGATCCGGTCATTTAGTGTACCTTCCAAACTGAGCACAAATATCAACTAAACGTACAAAATTGGCACTGAGATAAAAATTAGAATAAAACGCCCTATCACTGTATCACATGCCCCAAAACCACAGAAAAAGGATTTTCCAAATAAACTGGAGGGATGAAAGCAAAGCAGGTGGAGATTCGATGGGCACCCTCTAATCAATAGTGCGGATTGATCACATATTTATGGAAAGTAGCAATAGGTGGTGTCGTCTATGCAGTAATATAAGATGCCTGCCTTTATTTCCTACTTAAATAATTGTAAAATTTGAAGAAAACTGGAAAAATTAAAATTTGTGAAGACATACCTTGGCATCCATCAGGAAGATAAGGATTCCCATAAAAACCTTCGGTACATTGGCATATATATCCTGGGCTGTCTTTGGAGATGTAGCAGTTGGTGTTATTCCCACATGCGTAATTGCTGTTTGCTTTCTCACATGTCTTGTTTGGATTAGACCCGTCCAATACTATGCATGCATATAAATTAAATTAAGATCTAATTCTTAAACTAAATTCTGCTGTTTTAGAGGTTTGGGAGTGTTTAAAAATAAGTGTTTATTTGAAAAAAATACTTATTTGGGATTGGACCACATTATTAAGTACTTATTGGTATATGGGAAATAAGCTCAAAATAAGTATTTATTTTCAATATGAGGGGTTAGTTTTTTAAGCCAAAATTTCTAGTTTTTTTTTAAGTGCTTGCACAATAAGCATTTATTCAATTATTTTCTTTCAAAATTATCTATGTTGAATTTTAGAATACCACTTATAAAATGATCCTTAGTTGAACTTTATAAAAGTACTTTTATAAAAATATTTTTATAAAAACATTTTTATAGAAGTACTTTTATAAAAGTGTTTTTATTAAAGTGGTTTCACAAAATTACCTAAGTAAAAGTACTTTTATAAAAAATGCTTTTGAAAAAGTGATTTCATAAAAGTGTTTTAATGTAAACGCACTTATCATAAAAGTGTTTTTATAAAAATACTACAATGGATGAAAATACCATAAAATTATTCTTAGTTGAATTTTATAAAAGTACTTTTGTAAAAGAATTTTTATAAAAATGTTTTTATAAAAGTACTTTTACAAAAGTATTTTTATTAAAGTGATCTCACAAAATTACTTAATGTAAAAATACTTTTATAAAAGTGCTTTTGAAAAAGTGATTTCATAAAAGTGTTTTAATGTAAAAGTACTTATCATAAAAGTGTTTTTATAAAAATAATTTAATAAAAATACTTTCTTATATGTATATTTTGAAAATTTGAAAGAAAACGAATAGCAAAATAGTCAGAAATACTTATTCAAGTGTGAACTGCCAATGGGGGATGGGCTACTACTCCCTATTGTGTATCCCTTCAAAATGAATAAAAAAAGTAAATAAGTGCTTATTCAAACACTTATTCTTATGATAAGCACTCCCAAACATGGCCCAACTTTGACCAATTAATCAATACTACTCTGAGAAGTTTTATGAATACCAGCTGATTAATTTAATTGGTTAACACTTACGATATCCAAAGGATATCAAGAAACAGAAATTTGAAACGGTACCGAAACCGTTGAATGATGAGAAAATTGGCAATCCAAACAAATCCTACTTGCCCGATCAACGATATTGACGACATCAAGAGTTCTCTTATGACAATATTGAAACGCAATTAAGGTTTTGTTTAAGGCACTATTATAAGACCCGATTACACATGTTTTTGTTTAAGCGGAAGGAGTAGAAATGCAAATATGAAAGAAAATACAAGGTTTTGCACTCAACATATTTGTATTTATACTCCTTCCAAACTGAGCCTTAAGTGAAAAGCAAGAGAATAATTAGAAATTGAGTTCATACCTTGGCATCCATCGGGGAGGTAAGGATTCCCATCGTAACCTTGCAAACAATGACAAAGATATCCAGGGCCATTTGTGGAATTGGAGCAGTATGTGTTTCTCCCGCAGGCAGAATTGTTCATTCCTCGTGCTTGCTCGCAAGACTTATTGTTGTTTCGAATTGCCCAATCCAGTACTATTGGACGTCGAATGCCAGAAGTTACAAGGTCGTTCACGTTGTTTCTGATATTCCAAAGTTGTGACACTTGCCACTCTAAGTCATCTTGATCGGGCAGAACAACAATCCCGCATCTACTAACATTCCATGTGTATGTGAAGTTGTAAACGCTATGAATCTGTATTTGAAAATCAGCGATACCCTTGGGTATCGTGGTCTGGCAGCATCCAAATCCACTGCATGGTAAGCCCATTATCACTTTGGTATCGTTCAAGCATTTTGAGGTGCAACCCACGTAGAACTCTTTGCCTTTGTAGTCATACAAAGTACCAGATGTGTCGCAACCGACGATGGTCAATCTGTTTCTGGTATCGGAGACCCTATATGCATTTGAAAAGTTAACCTTAGAGTCGTCATTCCCGTGCCAATTTTTGTCGGCGTCCATGTAACATTTGGCAGCTCCAAGAACAGAGGTCGTCAGTTGGCCTTGCAGCGATATGTTCAAAACGGGCAAATTGTCGTGGAACAACAATTGAGTTTCACCGGTGGTGTTGCATATCAAATGAAAATCTTTGTTCAAGAAACACTTTGGATCATCGCCGATGCCAAACGGGTAAGGGATGCTGAGGTTTCCACATTTCTCCGGACAGTCCGGCTTTGTCAGAGACATTAATGTCGACGACCCTGCTGCTGCTGCGTTCATCGTCAGCAACCGTAGTAGGATGAAATGAAGCAACATGGGCCAAATCATGATCGGATGATAAATGCGTCCTCGGTAAAAGGAAGGAACAGAACGCTGTTGTACCTGGAAATGGAATCATCGTGACCCATGCCACTATAAATACAAGTACGATTGATCAAAGCTTACTACGCTGAGCCGTTTAATCCCAAGTCAATCAAGTCAATGAACTACAGATATTTTTCCCAAGTCCCTAACGTTAAGCTTACGGCGTGGAATATTACACAGAAGCCAAAAATAAAGCTTTCAATCCAGGCACACGCAGACAAATATCAGTGACTGTCGTTGCCTTGACAAATATCAGTGGAACATTACACCGAAGTAGCTGATTTTAGTCGCAGATCTGTTGAAGATTCCACGATTTAATTTTTTAGTCGCAGATCTTTATATGGGATATCTATACCATATAAAGATATTTGCGTACGTGTAGGTCATCAAAATTAAGTTTTTCTGATTATATAATATCACCTTATTACGTTTTATGAAAAAAACATTTTTTTGTTAGGATCAATTTAGAAAGAATATAAATACAAATATATAAAAAATAATACAAAATATATCTACATATTTACATTTGTACTCCTTCGAAACTAAGTCTTGTTTGCATGTATCCGCGCATAGAACAATCAACACGTAAATTCACCTATCTTACAAAGTGAAGTTGACGATAACTCTCAATGGTAATCCAAATTCTACTTCGCCGGTGTAGAGTGAGGTTGGTTTTATGTTTATTTTTTCTTTCATTGTTTGGCAGTGCAGACTTGAAGACAAAAATCACCTGAACATCATGGCCTCTAGAAGTTTGCATACATATTTAACGTATGACTTATAACCCGGTTACCTGTCGAACAGAATCATCTGATCGACCGGATCGAACAGTTTTGACGTGAACATTGTTTTTGACAAAAAATTCCGAGTTTTACAAAAACCCAACCCAGAATCATTGCTAGATGATAGTTGAAACGGTTCCCAGCTGGGTCAACGACAAATTAAAACACTGTACGAAACCCATATGAATGAGTGTGCTGGAGCGGGTTTTGCTATTAAAGATTCACTATTCCGACACATTGTTTGGTAACTGTTGATAACGAACCGTAGAAGCTTGGGCTTTCGTGTGTGGTATTAATTTGGTTGTGGAGATAGGTTTTTCACCAGATATCCTCATTTGAAAAAATCCGCCCCAGGAGTCTCTTGCACACAAATGTTGGTATCTTTCAAAGCATAAAAAACCTATTTCATCCCAATAATGAAATAACAAATTGACAGGATTCGCGTAACAATTAATTTCATGGAATGAAATACGTGAAATGTAACTGCAAATCCCCAAACCTAAAAGAAAATGGGTCCTAACCTTTGTTTTCTTTTTAAGGACTCTATCCCTCAGAATATTGTCCACTCTGGAATTAATATTTCAGCATTCCAAAATGATTTATCAATTCATTTCATTGAATGCATGGAATTTATAATGTTTTTTCATTTTTTTCCACTGTCACGTCACATTAGTGGTCGAGAAGAGGACAGATTTGAAAAAACAATTCTAAGAAAGTGGGAGATTTGAGCGTTAATTAAATATTTTGTGAATGGAAAATATAGAGTTCAAGCCCCTTTTATGGGATAAGGAATTGCTGTAACTATTATTTAACATTTTATAAGAGTTTGCCATTGATTAATTACTTCTCTTAGGGTTTTTTTTCTAGGTGATGGTATTTATTCATAAGTCAAGTCAATGGTACTCCCTTTCAATCTTCTTCTATGTCTTAAAAGGAGCGAAAGTGACACCTAAGGAGAGGAGATGACGATGGACCATCAATCCAAGCAGTCAACAGAAATACCATTAACAAGGGATAGGATGATATACAAACAAACAAACAAAAAAGGGCGTGTAAAAGGGGGGTGGGGGAACCATAAATCCAAACCACAAAGACCGTGTACAAGGACAAATCATGCACTCAAACCTGAGCCCAAGGTTATCTGTTCAATTCAAGTTTATACCTTACTAAAAATTAATGCATTTGGGTTGGGCCTGGATAGTGTATGCATGTATGTATATATGTAAATAATGTATCTATATGTGTATGTATGTATGTATATATATATATATATATATATATATTTGGTCCAGCCTTAATTTCGAATAAAATCAAATTGATTTCAACTGGGCTCGAGTTCCCCAAGCGCTATAACCAAGCTCAGCCTAAACGTTAAGAAAACCCAAAATTTTGGGCCCAAACCCAGCCTGAGGACTAAAATTCCATGCCTAGCCCAAGTAAAATTGCAGGCTAGATCAATTCAGGCTCTGATTAAGCCCACTCCAGTTGCACCTCTAATGATATTGGAGAAATCTCAACCTCCTGAAATGGAGGTTATCTAAAATTATAAAATGAGATACATGCCAATTCAAGGGGGAGGGTTGGTGGCCACAGTTCACTTTACATCATATATACTAAAAATGTTTTAGCACACCAGTATTTTCCTTTTACAAAACACATAATCATTCAACAAGTATACTAAAAAGGTAGCCGCATAGAAGGCAAACCAATAAAACCCAAAACCTAGAAAGCCTAAGAACCAAATTCCGCTGACCTCTCTTGCCTCATCTACCTTGCCCTCTTGAACTATTCTTTAACATTCTTTTAAGAGTCTGCTATTGACTTATTATTTGTTTTTTCTTGGTCAATCAGTAGGTTTTTTTTTTTTTTGTGATGGTATTTTTTTCATCAGTCATGAGTAAAGTCAATGGTACTCCCTTTCTTTCAATCTTCTCTATGTCTTAAAAAAAAAAAAAGAGTGAAAAGTAGCATCTAGGGTGAGAAGATCACGATGAACCATCAAAAGGCGTGTAAATGTGCTGAAACCACAAAAAACAAGGACAAATTCAAATCACAAACCGTAGGCATAGGGATAGGATGAGCTCCAAAGTCCAAACAAAGCTTGTGCAATACGATCAAAGCATATATTGAAACCACAAAGAAAAAGGAGTCGCTGGTTGTCCTATCTGTTACATTTATTATCGCATTCATAATACCAAGTTTTGGATTACTTTTCATACGGTGGAGAGTTTGAGAAATATATATTTCTTTAATTAATGTGTGTAAATTTAACATTATTGCAGCGTCAATGTTTCGCTGCTCCCCCAATGAGGGAGAAATGTCTGTCCCTAAATACGAATTGGGTTTGTGGCCCAATTCTAAGAATTGGGTTTGAGGCCCAAGCCCAGTTTGTACACTAAACCCAGCCAGAGACCAAGATCAGTCCAAGTCTGAGGACCAAAAGTCCATTCCTAGTTCATGTAAATTTGTAGGTTAGATTAGTTCAGACTCTAATTAGGCCCGCTCCAGTTGCACCCTTGGACAAATCACAACCTCCCGAAACTCAACCTGTTCAACTTGCTCTAACGATTGCAAGGGGAAGAGAGAGAAATTGCTAAAGGACTCAAGATGGGAGAGTAGAAGAATGCTGCTGATGCTAAAAGTTGGTGAAGAAGAAGGAGAACAATGCTGCTGATGAAGTGGAGCTTCTTAACCACTCAAGATGGGAAAACCCACCAAATCCAAGGAATCCAACAAACATGCATCACCTCACTCTCTTTCTAAGCCCTTGAATAGCTTCTGAAAGAAACAAAGTTGTTGCAGGCTTTGGGTGAAACGAATGATCAATAGTCAAAATCGAGACCCAAATTGGAGGGACACAAGATAAAAGAATGATAAGAGGAGCTCAATCCAACGAACCAAAACTAACCACATTCAAATTCGAGTTCATCAACCCTAAACGCACTCCTTAGAAATTAAATCTCTACACCTCTAGAAAATGTAAAGAAATTATCTAGAATGTCGGTTGGCTTTTGCTCCACCGATTTCTCTCCACTGTAAATAGGACTAAGTTTGTACATTTGAGGACAAGCCAATACAAATTCCCATTTTCCCAACATCTTGAGCTTTTACCATTTGCTACCACTTTATCTTACCTAGTTTATTCCCTCTCACATCCTAAGTCCCAAGTCCTAACAATAGTGATATCAAAGCCCATTTGATTATTTTTGGGTGTTATTACCTTTTTAGCTAAAATTCCCTATTATCCCAAACCTTATAATGGCCACCATTCTAGCTAAAAGCCAAATTCCAATCCCCATTTTTTCTTGAGAAAATTATGACTATCTTTGCGGGTGTAGCCACCATCGGGGAAACTCATGACTGCCAGCAAATCTGTACAAACCTGTTGGCCTAAGTGGCATCAATTTGAACTATTAAATTAAGTATTGCCGGCATTTTGTCAGAACAGTTGGCTTATCCTTTACTATACCGACAGTCCTAAACCGCAGGTAAAGTACAAAAATAAATAATTTTTAAAATATAATATAAATACCGACATTACAAACCGTCGGTACAAGTAAAAGCAAACCACTGGCATGATTTTCAATTTACATATGTGCCGATGGTTTAGACCACCAACGTAGACGCCATGGACTGCCAGCGTAGGTTTTGGTAAAAAAGCCCTACTCTTTAGGTGGCGGTCTGAATCGCCGGCTTTAGTTTTGTCAAAAACTGGCTGCTCCTTTGGGCGGCAGTCGGGACTGCTGACCTAAATTTTGCAAAAATTGTCCTGCTCGTTTTAGTGATGAGCTGAACTGCTGGCTTAGATCATACTTAAGTCGCCATTTAGGCCTTATGTATAGCTACGCCAGGCCATTAGGTGACCGCCGGCTTTGGTCACTATTAATTTTTTTTTTTATATGTTATTTTCAACATCTTTTTATATCTGCACTTTATTGGTCCACCACTATAATACATACTTAATACACTCTTGCAAATTGATATATGGAAACTTAAACAACTTAAATAAAAGTTAAAATGTAAAACTCAATCTATTAATATAAAGATTAATCATTATAACATCGAAAACAAATTGTTCAAATACAGTTTATTGATCTATGACAATTTATTGTTCCTTCGATCTTTGACTGCTACTGCCTTCTTCCTCTGATCTTTGGCTTCTACAACCTTCTTCCTCGGATTGTTCATCTTGCCAGAATAATTGGAACGCTTCAGGGCAACCAGGAATTGATAATCCTAAAACTCCCCTACCTGTACATAGATTACAAACACGCAAGTCATAACACAAGTTTGAATGGTATATGATAATATAACATGCATAGAACACAATAAATAAGTGCCCCATGAAAGGTGTATACATTCTCCTAAGAATAGGTAGTTGAATTGAAAAAAAAAAAAAAAGAGAAAAAAGTGTAGGAAATCGAACCCAAGTTAATTTATATCTGGGTTGAGTTTGATGATAGTGCAATTATGATTGAATATATATGAAAATGGATTCAGGACTATAAGAAAAATAAGCTGATGTGAATAAATGCAATTGTAAACTCCTGCAAATTTAAATTAATATTTAAAATCTGTAAGTAGATATTTCCTTTTATTTCTTTCTATATCCTAATATGTTGAACAATGGCATACAAGCAGGCCACATATGCACAGAAAGCCACTGCTTAAGCCTGTGCCTATCTTTTATAGAAAATTGATACTTCTACACCCATCATGGTGATGCTTTCAGAAAGCCACTGCTTAAGCCTGTGAAGCTACAATATATCTCAACCAAGCAATGAAAGGCATCCGAGTCGAAAACTTAGACTTCTCATGTGCCCACTTATAGAAATGGTAAAATTATTCATCAATCACACACAACCACAGCATGCCATTTCCACCAATATCTTCTTTGGTAAATTTCCACAAGTAGTAGAAGAATGACTGTTGTAGGTACATTGTAAAGAAAACATCAAAATAAACCATCTTAAATGGTTACTTGTTTAGGTTATGGCCTCTGACAATATTTTGGGCCCTTTGTGCCACATTCTCAGCCATGAGGCCTAAGTTCCCAAACCCATACCTCAATTTACTTGGAACAAGATTGGCATTTTGGACAACACATTAAAAAAGACAAATGGCACTGTACCCTTCCAACACATGCATTGATTTTGAAGATCATAGTAGAAATCTACTAGTCTTTCTTCTGTCACTAGGGTTAAAAATTGGTCAATAGGGTCACCAATCATTCAAAGTATCTGCTGAACAGGAGAAGACAGTGGAGAAGCTGGAAATATCCCTGTAAGCTGGTGGATCAAAACCAGATCACTTTCATTGTGGGCAAATCTTCATCCGCAAGAAAATAAAGTGTTCTGGTGAGCCTGTATTGTGTAGCCCAACTTTGAGTATTGGTTACACTGATTAGCTACTGATGGCACCCACAATTTCTGGATAGAAAGCTGGAAAGGAAGGTCTTGGGGACCCAAAGTCAGCCAGTGAGCCCTACCAATTATACCTTCATAGGTAGAAGATCAACCTATTCTGAAATCTCCTAGGCATGGATGTAGATGTAGACCCTAAATCAAAGTAGCATTCTGGTGCCTTCAAATTTCAAAAAAGAAAATAATAAATAACAAAAAATGTAGACCATCGTTTTCCATCTAAAGTAGTAAGACTTAATATATACAATTGAATTGGCGAGAAGGAATGGGAGATGAATTCTTCTTCCCCTCTTATTCCAGTACATGAAATAAAGTTGAATGAAATCCCGGTAACTACAAGAGTTTCTGACAGTTTATATTTTATACATCAATATGTATTGAGCTTTTCAATAAGTAGCCATCTTCCATATATCTTGACTCAGCAGAGAAGCTAAGAAATTAAGAGCATTTCATTTTAACAATCCTCCATTCTTTTGAAGCAAAGAATAAGAGTATCACAAAGTAAAGAAAAAATGTGGCATGATTAATACAACAGCATCTTTATTTGATTTAAAAGAATCACCTGTCATTTAAAACCCCATCAAATTTGAGATTCTAACCCAAATACAATTATCATTTTTTTGTTCAGCCTTCTTGATCTACTCCCGTCAAACCCTTGCTTCATCCTAATTTAATTTTGAAATGCTGATGATGTCTTAACAGCATTGTTGATGAAGTATGAAAAGCATCTCAATAATTATTTTTGCCTCAAGAAATATATCAGCATAAGAACCGAATTCTTTATTTAATTCTTAATAATGTGGTGATTCAAAAGAAAAGAAAGAAAGAAAGAAAGAAAGAAAGAAAAGAAGTGGGCCGATCAGATTAAAATCTTTTGGTAATTTTGTATGGAGAAACTAATTTGATCTGATGCTATTTTTTCTTTCTAATAATGAGCGGCACCAAACAATCTTCAACAAGAAAAACTCTAAATATGTAATTATTTCTAACCCTGATCCAACACCAGTACAGTATGCAAATCTGAACCTCACTACCCACAATCTAAACTTACCAAAAACCAAAATCGAGGGGAATAGAACTTGAAAAAACGAAGTAGAGAAACATAAACAAACACTATCAAACAATAGCTACTCAACTCGAGCTTCTGATAACCAAATAAAAGGGGCAGGGTGGAGAGCAACGAGATCAGCTATTGTTTCAGCAGTTTGGGAAGAGAGGAACACTAGGATCTTCCAAGGAAAAGGAAAATCAAAGGATGAATTCGTAGAAAAACATAACCACCGATTTCTTAAATTGGCTGAAAACATTGGATCTGTTCAAGGCTTTTACAGTAGATGACTGAGATTGGAGTACAGTAGCAGGCTCCTCTTCCTCATTCCCACTATTCATGTAAGCTGATCTCCTCCTCAACAGAATAAAGCTAAATTTTGGTGGTAGTTCTGTAGGTAACTCTGGTCTCCAACCACCTTGATGATTGAATCCTTCCCAAAACTTTTGACCTTTGTCTCATCCCCTCCTCCTAGAGAGGACGCCTTTATACCTCTGACATGTACTCAAATCAACTAAGTTTTGTCTCAATTATATGGGGTCATCTACATTGGATCTGTTCTGTCATTCTACTATGTTTAGTGCTATATTTACTGTTAAGTTGTGGTCTATTAAATCATTTCTCTACTTCAACCCATGTCCGTTTTGGTCTGCTCTTCAGCTTTTTCTAGACACTCCAACTTGAAAAAATCACTCACTGGTGCTGTAAGCAGTTTATAACACAGACATGGTACTCAATTTGAAGTCTGCATATGAATTATTGTTGTTGATAAGCAACAGAAGTGATTGTATTAATAAATTTAAAATCTCCCGATGGCCCAATTCATGAGTGACATGCTAGATAATACACAAGATGCAAGACAAAATCAAGGAAATTACAAATTTACTCATAGAATAGGTAATCCCCATTCTAGACTCTCCTTTACAATCCCCAATCAAGTACTTAGCTCATTGCAACATAACTTCAAAAGGTCACAACCTGGTTTTTTTGACACAAACCTTTATTATTCTGTTTTATTATTTGGTTGTAGAAGACAATGAGGCAGTTCATCAATCCTAAACGCACTCCTTAGAAATTAAATCTCTACGCCTCTAGAAAATGTAAAGAAATTATCTAGAATATCGGTAGGCTTTTGCTCCACCGACTTCTCTCCACTGTAAATAGGACTAAGTTTGTACATTTGAGGACAAGCCAATACAAATTCCCATTTTCCCAACATCTTGAGCTTTTACCATTTGCTACCACTCTATCTTACCTAGTTTATTCTCTCTCACATCCTAAGTCCCAAGTCCTAACAATAGTGATATCAAAGCCCAATTGATTATTTTTGGGTGTTATTACCTTTTTAGCTAAAATTCCCTATTATCCCAAACCTTATCATGGCCGCCATTCTAGCTAAAAGCCAAATTCCAATCCCCATTTTCTCTTGAGAAAATTATGACTATCTTTGCCGGTGTAGCCACCGTCGGGGAAACTCATGACTGCCAACAAATCTGTACAAACCTGTCGGCCTAGGTGGCATCAATTTGAACTATTAAATTAAGTATTGACAGCATTTTGTCAGAACTGCCAGCTTATCCTTTATTATACTGGCAGTCCTAAACCACAGGTAAAATAAAAATAAATAAATAAATAATTTTTAAAATATAACATAAATACCGACATTACTAACCGTTCGTACAAGTAAAAGCAGACTGCTGGCATGATTTTCAATTTACATATGTGCCGATGGTATAGACCACCAACGTAGACACCATGGACCGCCAGTGTAGGTTTTGGTAAAAAAGCCCTACTCTTTTAGGTGGCGATCTGAACCGCCGGCCTAGATTTTGCAAAAGTTGTCCTGCTTGTTTTAGCAATGACCTGAACCGCTGGCTTAGATCATACTTAAGTCGCCATTTAGGCCTTATATATAGCTACGCCAGGCGATTAGGTGACCGCCGGCTTTGATCACTATTAATTTTTGTTTTTTGATATGTTATTTTCAACATCTTTTTATATCTGCACTTTATTACTCCTCACAACTAAATGGCCAGGCATTATGTATGCAACAAGTCTACTCTCAAGGTTTATGCAAAGCCCAAGTCAAGCTCACTATGAAGCAGCAAAAAGAATACTAAGATACGTGGAGGGCATGAAAGAATACTTCATTTGGTACAAATCCAAATGAAGAGTACCTCAGGCTATGCCTTCTCACAAGGTTCTGGAATATCTCATGGGTATCAAAGAAGCAAGACACATTAGCACAATCATCCGAAGAAGCTGAATACATAGCAGCGGTAGCTACAAGTCAAGCTATATGGCTAGGAAGAATACTCGAAGACATGGGTGAAAGGCAAAAGGAACCGACAATAATCTATTGTGACAACAAGTTTGCTATAGCAATGGCAAAAAATCAGTATACCATAGCAGAACGAAACACATTGTAATCAAGTACCACTTTTTACGAGAGACAACTAGCAAAGGAGAAATTGAGCTCAAGCACTGCAACTTTGAAGAATAATTAGTAGAAATTTTCACAAAGGCATTATTTTATTCAAAGTTTGAGTTGTTACAAGAGAAATTAGGAGTTACAAGAAAGTGTATTAAGGAGGAGTGTTAAAAAAATAATCCACTTTCTAGAAGTTTTCCAGAAATTCAAACTTCTAGAACTAACTATCAGGTATGACTAGAAATTAAATCTCCAAGCCTCTAGAAAATGTAAAGAAACTATATAGAATGTCAATTGGCTTTTGCTCCATTGACTTGGCTCCAATTTAAATAGGACTAAGCTTCTACATTTGAGGACAAACCAATACAAGTTCCCATTTTTCCAACATCTTGAGCCTTTGCCATTTGCTACAACTCTACCTTACCTAGTTTACTCTCTCTCACATCCCAAGTTCTAACAACTCCACTCTCCTCCATATCCCAATAATTTGATATATAGTATTGGAATTCCCAAATAGGAGGTCAATAAATCAAAATAGGGCTGTTTGGGCTCTCCGGTCTTGGGGAGTTGAGTTAGAAGTCAATCATGTGTTGGGTTTTTGGCTTGGTGGAGTGAGATCGAGTCATGGGTCCCATTCTTTGAGAGATGCCACTATTGCTGCTACTGCTGCTACTGTTGTGTTGTTGGAAACCCATGCCCTGAGGGTGGAATTATATTCGTTCCCCACCATTACAAGCCCTAGAGTTTTTAAGTTCAAACATATCAAATTCTCAACTAGGTGAAACAATGGAAAAAATGTCAATACTATATTTTGTGTAGGTTTTGTACTAAAACTCGTGCCCAACTTATACTGATTTAATCAAAGATATATTTCAATTGAGCCTCTTCTCCCATGTATAAATTCAATTGAGTCTAGTGGTAGATGGCTAGTTGAGATTCAACATTTAAAAACCACCTTCCGAATATGATGGAGGGGGATGTAGTTGAGACTTAGAGAAAGGGAGAGCTGAGAATGGGATCCTATGTTTGGTTAACTACAAAGAGAGATGGAGAGCGAAAGAGATATGTGGGGGGGGGGGGTAACTCAAAATGTCCACTTAATGGAATTTGGGCATTTGGAGTCTGCTTCCGCGTTAACGTTAAATCTGAAATAGGGAAAATAACGTATTTTTGACTTTTGGCTTCAAGTTGAGATGCCAACAGAGGGCAGACCAACATTTAACCTCATCCACTTTTGCACTAAATTGCAAACCACATTGATCAAACAACACTTGAGGAAAACTTCGCACTCCCAAGTGCCCCCCTCTAAGATAGAAAAATTTGAGACAATCATTGAATACTTGAACTCTTGCAGCTCGCTCCTAAAAACACCTAAACCCATTATTAAAACAAAACTTTTGATGTAGTTAAGAGCAAGGTTCAAAATATCGATACGTATCAGGTCGTACCATCGATACATATTGTAACGAGGCCTTTTGGATTCTCCCATATAGGCGGTGTTTCGGGTCGACGAGTCTTTTAGGGGGTAGACTAGCCTTATACCGGCCCCTTTGAACTAGATTCGAAAAAAAAAACAAAAAAAAATCGATACAAGCCGATACGCCTTTTATATTTTATTTTCTCACCTATCCTCATTAATCTAATAAATCAAAAGAAATTTGCTCAGGGGTGATTATTTCAATCCAACTCAGGCCAGCTCCACATCACGTCCACAAATTCTACTCTCATACAAATCTCATTTATTTGTTTTATATTCAAATTTTATTTAATTGGTTAATTGTCATAAAGTTATAATTTAAGCCTAAAATCTAAATTTAATAAAACATACTAAAATTATTAAAATATTAAATTTTACTAATCTTTTATCTAGGAACTATTAAAAATTAAGAAATTAATAAAAATCAGTAGTTCACAAATTAAAAATTCAAGTGCTTTGAATTATATTTAAAATAATTAATATTAATAAGAAAATTAAAAATAATTTTTTTGAAGCTAAATGTATAATTTTGTTAAAATGAAAAAAAAAAAGGGGAAAAGTAAAAATAATAGGATAAGTAATAATAATAATAATAATAATAATAATAATAATAATAGTAATAATAAAATAATAACTATAAAATTTATTAAAAGTAATAAAATAAACCATTTCCATTCCAAATAAAAAAATTAAAATTTAATTAAAAAATAAATCTAATAATGGCACGATTAGAAATATCATAAGGCTCCTTCTAATTAGGGATAATAGTTTATAATTTAGCCTAACCTAGCTAGACCTATAAATTTTTATGCTCAAGCAATTATTTTCTTCTGAGCTTGGTCTAGCATAGATTTCTACCTAGCCCACAAATATTGTAGGTAGTAGTGCTTTAAATTGATCAAATTTAGATCGGATCCTAGTGGACCCACATCCACATTCAATTATGAAATCTCCATCTCCACATCTACATCTAATTATTATGTTAGATTTGGGATCAAATGCAAATTTAATCTACAACCATTTTATTGTGTTTAAAATGACAAAAAAAATGTTTTAAAATGTTAATTATTTTAAAGTGTATATGTATAATAAATGTATATAAATATAAAATATTAAATTTATCAATTATAAATTTATATAATTGTACATAATATCTTTATGTATACATAATTATATTACATATATACATAAAATAATAATTTTTATTGAACTTGGATTTTAGGCAGACCCAATGATGTTAAATCCACATTTGATCCAATTATTAATTACATACTAGTTCTAACATCCAAATCCAGGATTTTCAGATTTAGAGTCAAATCAGGTATCATACTTTTGGAGTCTATTAATGGCCCTACTAGGTAGGTCCAAGCTAAGCAACCCCTAAGCTCAACCTGGAAGTTATATATGAGGTTCAAAATATTGATATAGGGTGATATGTCGATAGTGTGTATACACTGTATCGGTACTCTTTTTTTTGTTTTTTTTTTTTTAAATATGGTTCATAGGGGCTGGTTTAAGGGCAATCTATCTTCTGAACCACTTATCGACCCAACCTCGATACGATACGTATCAGTCAATGTAGCCTGATATGTATCAATATTTTGAACCTTAGTTATATACATATATATTTAGATAACAAGTATCATATAAATATATAGATCAGAAATTTTATATATTTTTTATAATAAACTAAAACTACGTAGAAATTTTAATTTGTAAAAGAATCATAACTTAGTTAAGATAGGCAATCCGTTACCTATCCCAAGCCTTAACAAACATTATTATGCTTGGGGGGTGTGGGCTAGGCTGGGCTAGGAAACCTTAAAAGCTATTAATACACTATAATGATTTCGTGGTTTGTTATCTTGGCTGCGTTTTCTCTGTTTTTGAAATTCTGGCTTTGGTGGGATTCTGGGTTCGATTTGTTACTGAGGTTTGATTTGAACATTGCGTTTCTTTTGTTTGTTTCTGGAAATACTTAGCCCTCGCTACTGCTCGCTTTTAGGATTTCTTTTCTTGTTGACACGATCGATTTTCTAGTAATTTTTGGGTGAAAAAAAAATGAAGGCTTATTTTGATCAGTAAATGAATCAATCAACAACTCGTATTTCATTAAAAATTTAGATAACTTAGGTCTACTTTTGAGAATTAAAACAGGTTTAACAGGAAATATTTGGTTTTGATGATGTCTTCATTTGGATATTCTTGTTTAATTAACATTTACCTGCTTAGAGTTAGAGGGTCTGCTCAAAATCCTAAGGTATTCTTATTTTCAGGTAAGCTAATGCCCTATTACAGTTCCAGTCTGCTTGATTTTCGCTCCCCCAGCAAGCTCCTTTTTTGAGTTCTACCAACTGTCAGTTCAATTACTGTTTTGTCTCGGAGAATCATTTCTGTGCTGAACCAGTTCCTAGATAGACCTATGACAATTTGTGCTTTAATATAATTGGAGTTTTTTTTTTTTTTTTTTTTTTTTTTTTTCTTGTGGAGAAGTCCGGTTTGTTTTTTTCGATAGTATCTCCGGACAATTTTTTGTTTTGTTTTTTTTTTTTAATTTTTGTCTAAACGTCTCCCGCCCTTTTCAGTGAGTCTCTGAACAGACAAATCTTTGCCTTTAACAACTACTAGACAATTTTCCTTCCACTTCTAACTCTTTCCTTCTTCCGAGCTAAACTTTCTTTCCATTTTTATTTTCTGTGAACGATGTATTATTTGAATTTACTTAATTTTCTTTGTCCTCCTGGTACAGAGATAAACATATCCTATAAATTCCCGAAAGTGATTTTCACAAACCTTTCCTTTTCTTATTCCCCAACTTCAACTTTGTACTGTTTGGGAATTATTGTACCAAACCTTTGGTTTTCTCTGTAATTGCTACTGAAAAGCTGATACCAGGTACCAAGCCGTAGAAAAGTAGATGCACTACTTGTGATCTTTTAAAAGTTCTCAATTGTGTTTCCACTAAATTTGATAGAAGTTTTTCGTCTTCATCCCTTGTATACGAAATATCAAAGAATTATGCATCAAATCCAGCATCCATCTTAACCCTCTCGACTCCCCGTCCCCAAGTTGTGCATCAAAGCGGGTTTTTATCAACATTTCCTGCGTTTTTCCCTTTGCTACCCGAATTATGCTTGTCATGTTCACGTTTTATTTGAAATTTAGCTGTTTTTTTTTGCACGGTTGATTCTTTTTTCTTACTGAAGATATTGGGTCCTGAATTTCAGGATCAATCAGGAGGAAAACCCGCCAAGACTGAAGGGGAGGATGGTAATGGTTTACCACCTGCAAGTGTGAAAGAGGTGACAGATCATGATACTTCCCTAGTGATAAATGAAAACCCCAAAACTCCCTCGGTTGACAAAGAAACTGCAACACCAAAAGCTAGCAAGACTGAAGAAGAACAGAGCGAGACAAGTATCCCACAAGAGAAGACCCTGAAGCTCGGCATTTCTGTAAGAATTGTCAGAGATACTGGACGGCCGGTGGAACCATGAGAAATGTGCCCGTAGGAGCTGGCCGTCGCAAGAACAAGAACTCTGCCCCACACTACCGGCATATTACTACCTCCGAAGCCCTGCAAACCAGTCGAGCTGATGCCCTAGATGGAGTTCACCACCCAACGTTGAAACCCAATGGCACCGTTCTCACCTTTGGCTCTGATGCGCCTCTATGTGAATCCATGGCTTCGGTTCTGAACCTCGCAGAGAAGACAATGCGGAATTGCACCACTAGGAACGGGTTTCATAGACCAGAAGAGCAGAGGATTCCAGTTTCCTCTGGAGCAGAAAATGGGGATGATCGCTCAAGTGGATATTCCATCACTGCATCGAATCATACAGAAGAAGGAAATAGAGTGAGTTTACAAGAGTCAGTGATGCGGAATTCTCCTATGACAATATTGAAACGCAATTAAGCTCAGTTTGGAAGGAGTAGAAATGCAAATATGAAGAAAATACAAGGTTTTGCACTCAACATATTTGTATTTATACTCCTTCCAAACTGAGCCTTAAGTGAAAAGCAAGAGAATAATTAGAAATTGAGTTCATACCTTGGCATCCATCGGGGAGGTAAGGATTCCCATCGTAACCTTGCAAACAATGACAAAGATATCCAGGGCCATTTGTGGAATTGGAGCAGTATGTGTTTCTCCCGCAGGCAGAATTGTTCATTCCTCGTGCTTCCTCGCAAGACTTATTGTTGTTTCGAATTGCCCAATCCAGTACTATTGGACGTCGAATGCCAGAAGTTACAAGGTCGTTCACGTTGTTTCTGATATTCCAAAGTTGTGACACTTGCCACTCTAAGTCATCTTGATCGGACAGAACAACAATCCCGCATCTACTAACATTCCATGTGTATGTGAAGTTGTAAACGCTATGAATCTGTATTTGAAAATCAGCGATACCCTTGGGTATCGTGGTCTGGCAGCATCCAAATCCACTGCATGGTAAGCTCATTATCACTTTGGTATCGTTCAAGCATTTTGAGGTGCAACCCACGTAGAATTCTTTGCCATTGTAGTCATACAAAGTAAGACAATTACAAAAGAATACAAAGAAGGATAATTTTTCTCTCTATCACATACAATTGACAATGGTAGAACACTACAAAAATATAGGTTTTTGCCGACGGTTTGGGACCGCCGACAAAAACTACATGACCATTGGAAATGACCAATGCCGGCGATCTACCGGCAGTCTTTCTTTGCCGATATAGCCACCACCGGGGAAACTCATGATCGCCAACAAATTTGTACAAACCCGCCGGCCTAGGTGGCATCAATTTGGACTATTAAATTAAGTATTGCCGGCATTTTGTCAAAACAGTTGGCTTATCCTTTACTATACCGGTAGTCCTAAACCGCAGGTAAAGTAAAAAAATAAATAATTTTTAAAATATAATATAAATACCGATATTACAAACCGTCGGTACAAGTAAAAGCAAACCACTGGCATGATTTTCAATTTACATATGTGCCGATGGTTTAGACCACCGACGTAGACGCCATGGACTGCCAGCATAGGTTTTGGTAAAAAAGCCCTACTCTCTTAGGTGGCGGTCTGAATCGCCGGATTTAGTTTTGTCAAAAACTGGCTGCTCCTTTAGGCGGCAGTCTGGACTGCCGACCTAAATTTTGCAAAAAGTGTCCTGCTCGTTTTAGTGATGACCTGAACCGCTGGCTTAGATCATACTTAAGTCGCCATTTAGGCCTTATGTATAGCTACGCCAGGCCATTAGGTGACCGCCGGCTTTGGTCACTATTAATTTTTTTTTTTTATATGTTATTTTCAACATCTTTTTATATCTGCACTTTATTGGTCCACCACTATAATACATACTTAATACACTCTTGCAAATTGATATATGGAAATTAAACAATTTAAATAAAAGTTAAAATGTAAAACTCAATCTATTAATATGAAGATTAATCATTATAGCATCGAAAACAAATTGTTCAAATACAGTTTATTGATCTATGACAATTTATTGTTCCTTCGATCTTTGACTGCTACTGCCTTCTTCCCCTGATCTTTGGCTTCTACAACCTTCTTCCTCGGATTGTTCATCTTGCCAGAATAATTGGAACGCTTCAGGGCAACCAGGAATTGATAATCCTAAAACTCCCCTACCTGTACATAGATTACAAACACGCAAGTCATAACACAAGTTTGAATGGTATATGATAATATAACATGCATAGAACACAATAAATAAGTGCCTTTTACATTCTCCTAAGAATAGGTAGTTGAATTGAAAAAAAAAAAAAAAAAGAGAAAAATGTGTAGGAAATCGAACCCAAGTTAATTTATATCTGGGTTGAGTTTGATGATAGTGCAATTATGATTGAATATATATGAAAATGGATTCAGGACTATAAGAAAAATAAGCTGATGTGAATAAATGCAATTGTAAACTCCAACAAATTTAAATTAATATTTAAAATTTGTAGATAGATATTTCCTTTTATTTCTTTCTAGATCCTAAAATGTTGAACAATGGCATACAAGCAGGCCACATATGCACAGAAAGCCACTGCTTAAGCCTGTGCCTATCTTTTATAGAAAATTGACACTTCTACACCCATCATGGTGATGCTTTCAGAAAGCCACTGCTTAAGCCTGTGAAGCTACAATATATCTCAACCAAGCAATGAAAGGCATCCGAGTCGAAAACTTAGACTTCTCATGTGCCCACTTATAGAAATGGTAAAATTATTCATCAATCACACACAACCACAGCATGCCATTTCCACCAATATCTTCTTTGGTAAATTTCCACTAGTAGTAGAAGAATGACTGTTGTAGGTACATTGTAAAGAAAACATCAAAATAAACCATCTTAAATGGTTACTTGTTTAGGTTATGGCCTCTGACAATCAGCCCATCTCTGTTCCATTATGGTGAGCCGCAACGTGATGTGGGCTCGCCTAGAAGATCATGGAGATTCAATATTTTGGGCCCTTTGTGCCACATTCTCAGCCATGAGGCCTAAGTTCCCAAACCCATACCTCAATTTACTTGGAACAAGATTGGCATTTTGGACAACACATTAAAAAAGACAAATGGCACTGTACCCTACCAACACATGCATTGAATGTGAAGATCATAGTAGAAATCTACTAGTCTTTCTTCTGTCACTAGGGTTAAAATTTGGTCAATAGGGTCACCAATCATTCAAAGTATCTGCTGAACAGGAGAAGACAGTGGAGAAGCTGGGAATATCCCTGTAAGCTTGTGGATCAAAACCAGATCACTTTCATTGTGGGCAAATCGTCATCCGCAAGAAAATAAAGTGTTTTAGTGAGCCTGTATTGTGTAGCCAGCTTTGAGTATTGGTTACACTGATTAGCTACTGATGGCACCCACAATTTCTGGATAGAAAGCTGGAAAGGAAGGTCTTGGGGACCCAAAGTCAGCCAGTGAGCCCTACCAATTATACCTTCATAGGTAGAAGATCAACCTATTCTGAAATCTCCTAGGCATGGATGTAGATGTAGACCCTAAATCAAAGTAGCATTCTGGTGCCTTCAAATTTCAAAAAAAAAAAAAACAAAAAAACAAAAAATGTAGACCATCATTTTCCATCTAAAGTAGTAAGACTTAATATATACAATTGAATTGGCAAGAAGGAATGGGAGATGAATTCTTCTTCCCCTCTTATTCCAGTACATGAAATAAAGTTGAATGAAATCCCGGTAACTACAAGAGTTCCTCATAGTTTATATTTTATACATCAATATGTATAGAGCTTTTCAATACATGACCATCTTCCATATATCTTGACTCAGCAAAGAAGCTAAGAAATTAAGAGCATTTCATTTTAAAAATCCTCCATTCTTTTGAAGCTAAGAATAAGAGTATGACACAGTAAGAAAAAATGTGGCATGATTAATACAACAGCATCTTTATTTGATTTAAAAGAATCACCTGTCATTTAAAACCCCATCAAATTTGAGATTCTAACCCAAATACAATTGTCATTTTTTTGTTCAGCCTTCTTGATCTACCCCCGTCAAACCCTTGATTCGTCCTAATTTAATTTTGAAATGCTGATGATGCCTTAACATCATTGTTGATGAAGTATGAAAAGCATCTCAATAATTATTTTTGCCTCAAGAAATATATCAGCATAAAAACCAAATTCTTTATTCAATTCTTAATAATGTGGTGATTCAAAAGAAAAGAAAGAAAGAAAGAAAAGAAGTGGGCCGATCAGATTAAAATCTTTTGGTAATTTTATATGGAGAAACTAATTTGATCTGATGCTATTTTTTCTTTCTAATAATGAACGGCACCAAAAGATCTTCAACAAGAAAAACTCTAAATATGTAATTATTTCTAACCCTGATCCAACACCAGTACAGTATGCAAATCTGAATCTACTACCCACAAATCTAAACTTACCAAAAACCAAAAGCCAGAGGAATAGAACTTGATAAGCCCAAGTAGAGAAACATAAACAAACACTACCAAACAATAGCTACTCAACTCGAGCTTCTTCTGACAACCAAAGAAAAGGGGCAGGGTGGAGAGCAACGAGATCAGCTATTGTTTCAAAGGAAAAGGAAAGTCAAAGGATGAATTGGTAGAAAAAATAACCACCGAGTTCTTAAATTGACTGAAAACATTGGATCTGTTCAAGGCTTTTACAGTAGATGACTGAGGTCAGAGTACAGTAGCAGGCTCCTCTTCCTCATTCCTACTATTCATGTAAGCTGATCTCCTCCTCAACAGAATAGAGTAAAGCTAAATTTCAGTGGTAGTTCTGTAGGTAACCCTGGTCTCCAACCACCTTGATGATTGAATATTGTTCCCTCCGAAAACTTTTGACCTTTGTCTCATCCCCTCCTCCTAGAGAGGACGCCTTTATACCTCTGACATGTACTCAAATCAACTAAGTTTTGTCCCAATTATATGGGGTCAACTACATGAATCCTGTTCTGTCATTCCACTGTGTTCAGTGCTATATTTACTATTAAGTTGTGGTCCATTAAATCATTTCTCTACTTCAATCCATGTCCTTTTTGGTCTGCTCTTCAGCTTTTTCTAGACACTCCAACTTGTAAAAATCACTCACTGGTGCTGTAAGCAGTTTACAACACAGACATGGTACTCAATTTGAAGACTGCATATGAATTGTTGTTGTTGTTGATAAGCAACAAATGTGATTGTATTAATAAATTTAAAATCTCCTGATGACCCAATTCATGAGTGACATGCTAGATGATACACAAGATGCAAGACAAAATCAAGGAAATTACAAATTTACTCATAGCATAGGTAATCCCCATTCTAGACTCTCCTTTACAACCCCCAATCAAGTACTTAACTCATTGCAACATAACTTCAAAAGGTCACAACCTGGGTTTTTTGACACAAACCTCATTCTTGTTGCCAACCTGTCCGACTTGAGTTCAAACCTCATTCTTGTTGCCAACGAGTTCTAAAAGCTAACAATGCAAAGCTACCTGGGTAAAGCAACAAACCAAAAACTATCATGCTACAGTCTCAAATTGATGACAGTAGACCAATTCATCAAAGTAGTTCAAGTCAAGTGATAGTGAAACCTCTGTTCTACTCAACTAGCATGCAACAAATCAAGATTGGTGCCATGGGATTAATGCTAACATGAAATCATCTGTTCTACTCAACTAAAATGCTAAATTAATGCTAACCCGAAATGCTCTCTATTTTACCAAACTCACAAATAGGGATAGACTGATGTTGCCATGGGATTATGTAGATACAAGCAAACTCAAAGATGATAAACTGACCCAAGTTCTTATTCTGATAATGGGATCTTCACCCATCTTGAACGGAAGAAAGAAATGTTTAGGGAACACAGAAGAAGATTCCTCTTGCAAATTCTCGTTAAAAAGAAGGATATACTCAAATACACCACAGAAATTACATCAGCGCCCCACATGCTCATCTCAGTGTGCATTTGGAACATCTCTTGTACTTATCGTTGAAAGATTGATGTTTTCAATACACGGTTGGAATGTGCTGTGGGGCATGCCCTGTGGGGCCCCGAGTTTCCAGAATGCAGTCCTAAGAATAATTCAACGCTGTAAAGGTGTTAGGTGGGGCAGGGGCTGATGTGGAAGCTAGGGCGGCCAAGCATGCCTTCCTGGAAGCTACCCATTACCTGAAGGACCAGATTACCCGTTTTGATAAGCACCGGATTGGTGCCATTTTCTTACTTTGATAGAACAAGATTGGTGCCTTCTTAAAAATCTACTCAAACCACTGACCCCAAATTACCTCAAGGACCAGAAATCTAGTTAAGGATTTAGAAAATTAAAACATGGAGGGTACTCATTCAAATTTTCCACAACTGGGCATGATAATCTGGAATAAAATTATTCAAATTTAGAAAGACTTTAATCTGGAATAAAATTAAAACCAGTTTGACTTCAATCAAATAGGAATTGCTAGACTTAGTTTAGCAACCTCTGAGTTCAAAGGAAGAATATGAATAATAAAGTTTTTAACGAGGGAGTGAGGGATAATAAATAGGAACAATTAAGTCTTTCAGTTCAAAACAACCAGTGAGTAAGACTTTAAGGAGGGAGTGAGGGATAAAGTCTCCGTTAAGCAACCTCTAAGTTCAAAGGCATCTTGATGAGTGATCTTCAAATGAACTTGTTAGAGATCCTGCGTTCATCACCTAGGCCATTAAGTATTATTACCAGAAGCTGTCCTATACCAGAAGTGTTGGAGTTGAAAGTAAATTTTGATGGTAGTGCCATTGGTAACCCCGTTTCAACAGGGGTTGGTGGTCTGTTCAAGAAGAGGGATGTCAAAATTTGGTGGGTTTTTAGTGGTCCAATATAGGGGTGTCAACGGTATTCGAAAATCCAATTTCGAATTCGATATTCGACATTATCGAATCGAATTCGAATAATTCAAATATCTACTCGGTCGAATTTGGATATCCTATTCTTACCGAATAGTTAATCGGATTTGAATTCGGATATGACCTGATTCGATTTGATAAATATCCGAATTCGACCGATTATTTAATTCTTATATATAATATATAAAATATTTTATATAATATATATAATAATTAAGTTACATAAATAATTTATATATTTATTAATTATCTAAAATAATTAATTAATCAAATTCGAATCAAATCGAATATTCGAATATTTCATCGGATTCTAATTCGGATATTAATTTTCAATATCCGTCGGATATGAAATTGAATTCGGATATCGGATTTTCTAATCGTACTTGAATTTAGATATTGCCTGATCCGATCCGAATTCGATCCGTTTACACCCCTAGTTTGATAGGGACATCTCACTCAACAAAGGCTGAAATTCTAGCTATCCTCACAGGTCTGAATTGCAAAAGACAGAACTCTGCAAACACAATAAAATGGTTAGGAGAGACGGATGGAGGTCCTTGGAGGTTAGCCCACTATCTAACAGAGGCCAGAGACATCTTGGGTTCCTTGCATGTCAACCTTAATTGGGTTCCTAGGGAACTAAATTCTATAGCTGATCAATTGGCAAAATTTGGATCTGCTTGGCATGGTGGTACGGAAAAATAAAATATGCCTCACCTAGCCTAGGGTTGTCAATGGCCTCTGAAAGTTTGATGTCTGTTCTGGCATCCAATCCAGTTATCTTGGATTAGGATTATGTGTTTACATAATCGGATTGGATTTGTATTTTGCAATCTGCATTATTGGATGTGGATTTAACTCCATCCAATCCGGTTAAAATCCAAATTCGATTATATTATAATATTCATTGATTTTAATATATAAAATTTAGATAATCATATTTGAAATTATAAAAAACATAATTGTATACTATATTATATATGAAAATATATATAATATATTTAGTATGTCATATTTATATGAATTTATTAAAAAGTCATCATCTTTTTAATTTTTTTCTGTATTTTAAAAATTAAAGCAATGTCGGATTAAATTTGAATCTGATCCAAGTCTATTAGGATTCAAATTCAAACCCGGGATCTTCAAATCTGATCAGAATTCGGATTGGATTCAGATGTCATTTTTCAATATTCAGATCGGACTCAGATATTGTTAAATGCAATCCATTTACAGACATCACCTAGCCCACTACTCCTGATTTACTGATTATCTATAAGTGGGATCAAGTGTTGGATTTGCAATTGAATGCACATCCATCAAGCAAGCATGTAAGTCTGGTCAGCTACTAATAATTAACCAGCAGGTCCAAATGCATTTTCTGCAGCCTTGGTTGAAGCATTTTATTGTGACTGACCATAAAATATACACACAGTTCCTATAGTTTTAAATTCAAAAGACCAAATCATCTGGTCTTTTTTATTTGATCACTACAACTAGGGTTGTAGACCTAAACCCCCTCTTGATGTGCTCAATTATTTTAAAGTCAACTGCTAATCATACTTGTCAACGCATCAGGTGATTCTGGGTGACAGTGGGGTACCTAGTTGCCTAGGTGGGCTGCTAAGCAATGCCAAGATGATAAGAATTTTATAAAATAAAGATCTAAGTTTTTGATATATCACTAGTTTTATATACCATTCAGCATACATATCATTTGAAAGAATAACAATTCTTGTGGTTAGGGTGCAACCAAAGCATTAATGTGC